>NW_026615751.1:0-40224 GCF_000801105.2 Raphanus sativus
AAAACATGGTTTAATTAATTTTCAAATATCTTTATAAATATAAAAAGGTATAGAAAACATGACGTTATTTATTATCTTGGTCAGATATATTTATTTAATAATATTACATCAATAATTTTATAATTAATTATTCATTCTAGCTCAAACAAAATTTCAACAATAATCTACTGTAAAAGCAAAATTTAGTAAAAACATAAGATAGTCCACTAAAGTATATAATTTTTTTACCAAAACATATATTCATTTATTTACAAGTTTGTTTCTTTGCCACTAACAAAAATGAAAAAAAGGAAGAATCTTAGGGTTTTTTATGGTCATCCAACTTCAGAAAATCACAAGAAATGATGTAATGCCACATCCAATTCTTAATATATAATTAAAACATAGATTACTCAATAAAAAAATCATTTTAAACCTTTTAACAAGAAAAAAAAAGAAAATCATATTTTTAAAAATAATAAGTAATATTTATTTTACAAAGTTATAACTATTTTTCAGATAATATGTTTTATTTAGTTATCAAATACAATAATATGTACAAAATTTAATTAATATGTATATCTTTAAATAATAAAAATTTATATTAAATAGTTACTTTAACTATTTAAATTATTTGTTAAATTTTATCCCGCCCGTAGGGCGGGCCGCCTCTAGTCAGATATATAATGGGGACATAAGTAATATATAAGGGACTTGAGTCACACCACTAATTGCCAATTGGTTTTAAGTGGAAGCCCAAGAAATTTATCATGGTATCAGAGCCGACCCAGTACTCTGACCCTTTAATCCGGCCCGGACAGTGGCCCGATCAACC
Organism: Raphanus sativus; assembly: GCF_000801105.2. NCBI lineage: Eukaryota > Viridiplantae > Streptophyta > Magnoliopsida > Brassicales > Brassicaceae > Raphanus > Raphanus sativus. The sequence continues at coordinate 815 of NW_026615751.1, forward strand.
CATTAACTAATGGCCCAGAGAAGACTCAGTTCTTCGAGATAGCTAAAAAAAGCATTATTTCGGAGGGGTATGATGGATTCTGCGAGATTAATGGTTATACGCACCATTATCTCGAGGGAGGATATTGGAGAGAATATCCCACATCGGATATATGATGGGGATATAAGTAATATATAAGGGACTTGGGTCACACCACTAATTGCCAATTGATTTTAAGTGGAAGCCCAAAAAACTTATCAATTGATTTGTCGTTGCCTAAATCAAAAGTATCAACGAACTGTTTTGTGTTTGCGGGTTGTGTGTTTTCTCTTCTAAGTTTGTTCTTAAGCAAATTAAGTGAAACTGTATATCGATTAAATGATAGAATATATATAAACTTTTAGCCAACAATATACATTGTATTAATTAAGTTTGGAACTGAATGAAGACACTATAACCTGTTATTTCAAAGATAACATATTTTCGACAAATAGACATTAATATTGAAACTGAACGAAGACACGTAACGACAGCAACAGAACAAACACACTAAACATGTCTTTATTCTTTTTTTTCGAAACACAAACATCTCTTTATTCATTTATAGTAATAATAGCATATCGATAAACAAAGTAGAAATATATAAATAAGCATTAATATTAAGTGCCACTGTGTTTGCGCCACGTATTGGATTGAGCGTATGCATTTAGTGGATTCCATGACTAGAAACTACAAAGTGATTGAAGTAATGAGATTCTCAGTCTTATTATAAAAGCAGATTCCTTTGTTTTTTCTCTTCTTCATATTTGGAATATCTGCAAATCAATTTCTGTGCCAATCATCATAATATCTGGCTTTCATTTTTAATCGACACGCGTGTGTATTCTTTTTCTATTTCACCAATCGAATATTCGAATGTAGTGGGGACAAACATTATTGACTATTATCTTGTTTCATTTTTAAATGAAGTTAAATGACAATATGTTTAGCTACTAAACCTGGACATAGTTCTGATTCTGTATGTTTCTACATTTAGCTAACACTAATACACTATGCTACCTACTAAACGTGGATAAACTAGCCAGTGTGATCATTGTTTCAAGCATAAAATGTTGCGTTTTTTTCTTTGAAAAACATAAAATGTTACGTTTAGCAGTTAAATCCATCAAATGATGGTGATCCTGTTGTATATTTTTCAGAGTTCGAATATTTGACTGTAACTCCAGTAATTTTTGATCAGTCATGTAGACTTTTTCGATAGCAAGAAAACATGGCTTTCTATGGATTTTGGAAGGTTAGATTCTGACTAAAAGAATTTTAACGAAAATTGAAGTACTATTTTCTATAGATATAAAATTTAAGAACTAATTTTACTGTTAAAATAAAACAAAAATGTGTAAGAAGAAGTACAAAGATATAAGTTGACCACTTACACGAATTTAAGTACTATAGATATAAACATGATAGATATTTACATTTCTATTGATGACAATGCTAAATAGTAAGAATAGCGCTAGAGAATTTTATGGAAAACACTCTGACTTAGTAGAGTTGAACAAAAAAAAAAGTAGAGTATATATACATATACCAAATCCCATTTTTTATCTCCCAAGTTGTGCCATGTCCCGAGATTCTTTAGTACCCCTATAAAAAGCTATCATATGGCTAATTCCAAAGAAACCAGCATAACCACAACACACACAAACAAAATTGGAGCAACAAAGGAAAAAAAGAGGTCAACGATGTCAAGAGAAATAGAACCACTAATAGTGGGAAGAGTGATAGGAGATGTCATAGAAATGTTCAATCCAAGTGTGACTATGAGAGTCACTTACAGTTCCAATACAACCGTCTCCAATGGACATGAGCTCGCTCCTTCTCTTCTGCTCTCTAAGCCTCGTGTCGAAATTGGCGGCCATGATCTCCGTTCATTCTTCACCTTAGTTAATAACTTAACTTTATTTATTTCTTTTTATTAGCAAAAAAACTTTATTTATTTCATTATAAACCTAAGCATGCACAATAATTACTTCAAATATTTATTTTTGGTCATCTCTTCTAACGATTGTCTTTTTAAATTTTATTTTCTACCTCGAAAGATCATGATGGACCCTGATGCCCCTAGTCCTAGCAATCCTTACATGCGTGAGTATCTGCATTGGTACGTAGTACAACACATCTCTTCACATATATAACAACAACAATGTGTAATATACTTTAGTTTACATATTGAAAATAATGTATAATGTGCCTTTCTTTTATGATGTGTATATGTTTAATCGAATTCAGGATGGTGACAGACATCCCCGGGACAACCGATGCTTCTTTTGGTAATTAAAAATCACATCATAAACTATACGTCAGCAGTTCAATAATAAGATGTTGAGTGACACATTTTTACATGAATGGTGATTTGATTGCAGGGAGAGAGATGGTGAGATACGAAACGCCTAAACCGGTGATTGGGATACACAGATACGCGTTTGTGCTGTTCAGACAGAGAGGGAGGCAAACGGTGAAGGCGGCACCTGCAACAAGAGAATGTTTCAACACAAGAGACTTCTCTGCTTTCTTTGGTCTTTCTCTACCTGTTGCCGCTGTTTACTTCAACGCCCAACGTGAAACTGCTCCTCGAAGACGTCCTTCTTACTAATCAACTATAATAAAACACTCTACTCTAAATGTAGAAATAAAGTTCTCACTATACCCTTAAAGTGCCAAAATAAAGTTCCCTAACTAAGCACAGGGTATGTGTTGTTTTTGTATGTTCAGCTCAAGAGAAATAAATGTCATTTGATTTTATTAGTACCTGAAAAAATATAATAGAAGTTTCAAAAAGAACAAACTTACAAATATGGTTATGATAAAATTATCAAAGAAAAACATATAATATCACTAATAGCTGGCTCTCAGGATTTTAGTTTCATCTAAAATGAGAACAAACTGTGTAGTATCATGATTGGTTCTCATCCTCTTAACACTTTTTGACACAAAAGCTTTTTTATTGTTTCTTTCCTTTGGCGGCCACCCTAACAAAAATATTAATGCACGCAAGTGGTTGTTAAATCACCTCTTCTTGCTGCTGTTCTTCTTCCTTCCCTTAACTTGGCTCTCCAGAGCCTTGAGCCTCCTACTAACAGGACTCATGGACGCTGAAGAGATCCTCGGGTTTACTGGCGAAGATGGTTGTTGAGTCTGGTTCTCGGTATGGTCCTGTGTCATTGCTTTCATTTTCTTGAGAGCTGCGAAGAGGTCAAAGGAAGGTTGTTGACCAGGAGGTGGTGGAGGAAGTTCAGGTATCTTTAACATCTTCTTCACTTGAGGACGCTTAATCACTGTCATTCATCACCAAAGATATTTAACCATTAATTGTTACGGTTATGCCGCAATTATATATCTCACTCACTCACTTACCAAGTCCATACGTGAGAGAGAACAGGTTGGAAGTGATCCAATAACAAAATATGGCCTGCAAATTTTTCCAACTACGTTAGAAACAAAAAAAATTTGGAGGTTTTAAGATGAATAATAATTAGAAAAAACATAACCTGTGGGAAACTCATTGTCATTGGGACTGTGAGGAGAGCGAAACCCCGGAAAACGTTTTTTATAGTGCCTGCCATTGGGTTTCCTTCCATGCCTTCTTGTGCATTTAACTATGAAGGTGACGTATTCAAGTTAGCAAGTGTCTGACAATTGTTGAAGTAAAGTTAGTATGAAACTGTACCTCAACGGTTATCAAGAATGTCAATGCAGTTATAACCGGTAAGATGTATAAGCTGTCAGGTGTGGTTAGATCGGTAAACCATAATGCACCTCCGGTTTGGAACGAAGGTACCTTCTCTGCCATGTTTCGTATCTGTGGGAAAGAAAAGCAAAATGACTGAGACGAGAAGACTATACCAAGCAACAGAGACAGAAAGACATCTTAGTGATTTGAAAGGTCTTACAGCAAGGAAAAAGCAGATGAAGAGAGGTCCCTGAATAAGCATCCCTTTCATTGGGGTGAATGGAGTCACTCCATATCTGTACAATTTATAAACAGACAGTGTATTTGTTATGTGGACATATCTACTAATACCCCCAACATCAAATGGTGTTTGGACTGAAACAACAGCCTTTAGAACACTTGTTTTAGTAAACATATATACAAGTCTATGGGGTTTGTTATTCTGTCACAAACCTATCTCAGTTACTTTTTAAAATTTAAAAGGCAAGCTTACTCTTTAAACAAATTCTTCATCTTCTTTTGACCTTCTGCCATTGTAACCTGGTCCATTCCCTGAACACATATAGGAAGAAACGAAATGGGGAAAATCAAAAGAAGGGATTGTAGTCAGAGCAAAAGCTATTTTTTCAGAGTAGCAAAAGTGAGGAGGTATGTGTATGGCTCTGTTAACGTACCTTGTTTTGCATTTCCTCCCGGATGGCTTCCAATCGTGGCTTCATCAGCTGCATGATCATAGAACACACTACTGATGAATACACCATCCTAATAAAAGGTCTCCAAGTTGGAGGAAAAAAAAAAAACAAAAAAAAGGAAAAGGGAGACGACATACTGATAACTTCATAGTATCTTTCATTTGTTTGATCAAGAGAGGAACTGTTGAAGAACGGATCAAAACTGTTGCTAATACAATCGATGCCCACCTGTTCATAGCCAAGAAAAGTACACAATGAAAATAATTGAAACCTTTAATTCAAAAATGCAACGTTTAAGATTTCAACTCAAATATATATATAAGGAACTTGAAAGTATCTTACCACTCCAAACCAGTGTAACAATGAACCATATCAATGCAATGCTGAAGAGCCGCAATAGGTAAGAAAGAGTCATTAGCCGCAAGTGCAACTTCACTGACTGCAGTAACAGCCTGAGCTGGCACATCTTGCAACGTAGCTGAGTCGGTTATGACTTCAGCGATGTCGTTGATCACACCCATTTTCTCGGAACCAACACCATGCGCACTTGACATATAGCGATAGAAAGCAAAAGCAGAGGCGGAAGAAGTCACATGTAAGCCTCCTCCTCCTCCTCCAGGAAAATGGGAGAGGTCTGAGTTGATGATAGAGGAGGATCTTTGTTGGTGAAGGAAGCTATGGTAACTTCTTTGAGAAGTGAATGAAGAACTCTCTTCATGATCATTGTCACGAGGGATGATGTGGAAAGCTAGTTGATACCGTTGTCGACCGGTAAGGGTGGACCTTATAGATAAGGCTCGCCTAAAAGCCATTTGCAGGAATCTAAAGACAAGATCCTACATTAGTTGTAAGGAGAAAAAAAAGTTAATAGCCAAAGATTGATGATTGGTCAAGATGTGATTTTTTTATTCCAGATCGAAAGAGTAAAGCTTTAGACCATCGATGATACTAAAAAAAAGTAACTCAGATCGAAAGTGTCAAGCTTTTGACATAATTCATAAGAGCAACGTATCCAAATCTGAGACCAGAACCTTACGAATTGAACCAAATCGTAACAGAGAACAACTGTAAACACCTAACCGAACGAAGAGAGAATCTGCAGAAACTGAACCTGGCAATGGAAGAAGAAGACGGTGACGGCGAAACAGAAGACGGAGACGATGAATTTTGGGTGCGCAAGCGTGAATGGTGGGGATGTGAAATTAAGGGTTTTAGTTAAACCGGTTTAGTTTGATTGAAACCCGAACCCAATCCAATCGGTTTTTTACTTTCGGTTCGGTTTTTGATTTCTGATTTTTTTTTTTTTTTTGGTCAGGACTCAGGAGATCGGTTGGTTATTTATTTATTTATCCATTTTTTTTTATTTTCTGAAAGAACAAATCACAATTTAGACGCCACACCGGAGAGAGTTCCGGCGAGCGATATATATTAATACCCCTCTCGATCTAACGGTAGAGAAACTCCCTCCGTGAGGTTCCAGGCTATGGTCAACCATCATTGACTTGATCTTTGCTCTCACCTTCCACCCGTGTTCTGTTTTTATTTATTTAACGAAAAAATAACTTCATATAAACCTCATGGCTGATCTGATCACACAACCTCTGTTGCAAACCAAACTCCATTCATGCACACACAAACGAACCTAAAGCTTCCTCACCTTTTTAGTTCATGTTTTTTCTTATAAACCCCACCCTAGCTTGTTTATCAAGCATCCTAGTTCTAGCTAGCTCAAAGATCTCTCATCCTTTTACTGTTAAATTATCCAATTAGGCATGAAGAGATTATTCTCTCCAGTAGTGTTGGTGTCTCTCTTCTTATCACTCTCATCAGCTATATGTTCAGCCACCGTTGAAAACGCGGCGGACTGTGTAGCCGTCGGAACGCTGATATCCTCCTGCACTGAGTTTGTGAATTACGGCTACCCGGATCCTGTACCCGGTTCAAGCTGCTGCGACGCGATGACAGTCCTCGGAACTTACTCTGATTCTTCTGACAAGAGACGCTGGCTCTGTAACTGCTTCATTGATCTCATCAGTGTCTATAACTCAAACGCCACCGCCATCTCTACCTTGTCTGGCTTCTGCGGCATCGTTTTGGGCTTCACCATCGACCCTAACACCGACTGCAACTTGTAAGTTATGTTACTTCCATCATTTAATAAGTTATTTTCTCTATGAAATAAGTTATTTTCTATTTTTAGCATTCAGTGAAGAAGGCAAGGGACAAGACTTTGGTTGTGGATCAAACTGAACAGATTGTTTATGAGTGTCTTTAATCTAAACAAATATGTATTAAATTAAACTCATAGTTCTTGTCTTGTTTAAAAACAGTAACATCGATTAGTTTAGAGTTTTGTTTTGATTGAACATTTAATCAAGAAAGATAAAAAGAACAGAGTTGTGTTCCTTCTTATGCAAGCAATCGAAACTTGTTAAAAAAAACATTGAGATTTACACATTAAAAAACCATAAAAATCTAAACAAGAAACGAAGAACGCATCCTTGTCTTCTCGCTCTGGTTCCGATTCAATCGTTCAGAACCTCCTCCTCCTCCTCCTCCTTCTCCTCCGTAGTAACCAGGGCTTCCAACGTCCAAACTCTCCTCCGCAACCGCCGTGTAGTAATAATACTGTCCCTGAACAGACTTCTTGTATCCACTGGTCTCGTTAGAGACCTCAAGTCTCTGCTTCGGCGCGCTTTGTGACCGGACTTTAGCTTTGTAAGACTCCGTGTTAGCCATGTAGTTCGGGTGATAACCCGAGTAGTAATAGTTACTACACCCCCAAGAATACTCGCTTCTTGTCGTCGTGGGCGTAAACGGGGTTCTTCTCCTCGAGCCACTAGACCCAACTTGAGGACTATTCTCTGTACTTCTCGGAGCCAATAGAGACTGCTGTCTTTTCCTCGGAGACTCGTTGTTTCTCTCCGAACGTAGCGGCTTAGGATGATGATGTAGACGTGGCTTCCAAGTGTCGACTTCTAGGATCTTGTCCACGTCTTCCTCGGTTTGCCAATCCACGCGTTTGGAGCTGCCGCGGTGGTGGTCCATAGGGATGGCTTCGGCGTTTGAAAGGGAGCGGGTGTGGAGGGAACGAGGAGAAGGAGTGGAAGAAGGGAAGAGTAGAGCGGTTGAGGAGTGGAATGAAGCAGAGGAGTGAGAGGAACGTGAGGCTCGTGTACGAGCTTGTGCTTGGAGACGGACCAGAGTCTGCATCCTTCGAAACATATCTGCAGTTTGCTTTCTCACTATGTGTCCTCTCACTAATGCTTGAAGCTTCACTAGTGCCTTTAGTGCTCTTAGTGCTCTCCTCGCCTAAACATTTTCCACATTAACCAAAAAAAAAATACTTCAACTCCGACAGTAAAATGAACAAGACATAGGTTTTGGTTCTGTGTGTTGCATTTCATGTATGTCTTTTTGAATAAATCACAACCTTAAGCCAAATGAATGTGTTTAGTGTAGTCGATTCTAAACGAAAAAAAATTGCGCTTATTGTTTTACAATTTGCACCATACTGTAGTAGTTTACTAGTATAATATAAACTGTGGATATTTTATATTTTTAATAAATTGCTTTTGACCGACATAAAAGCCCTCTAACTTCTGTTAAAATGATAATTGACACCATACTAATTGGCTCCACTAATAATCAAAACTTGAGTTTGCTTGAAAGTGAAATAAATAACAAAACAATACGAAGCGAGTTTAATCATCTGTTGAAGACATAATCATGGTTTTGCCAACTAATTATAATAAAAACCAAATGAGAAAAAATAAGTACTGAAAGGGATTACTGGAATTATTCTATTTTGCTTTTAGTTTTCCAACCACTTCCACTTGTACCAAAAACTAGATATAGTAATTACAGAGCCCACCATTTTGCAAAGTATGTCTCAAGGTCAAGGTGTACACACACACGCACACATGAGTTCTTATTTTCACATTGGTCGAGATTCGAGAACATTAGATCTTGGAAAACTCGAATTAGAGCATCTCCAAATTCCGTGTTCTGAACCTTTTTTTTTTTTTTTTTTTGAAAAAATCTGAACCTTTTTATTTGATAAAGAAATCCACCGATACGAACTTGAAAAAGGATTACAAACATGGTTTAAAAAACCAAAATCTTTACAAGTAAAAAGGGAAGATAAAGTATGCAACTTTGAGAAAAAAACACAGTTAAAAGAATAAAGTTTCTGAAAAAAAATAATTAAAGTTGCTCCTAAAGCAAACAAAACCATGTGTGATATAGTAGTAACGCTAATCCGTGTGTTTATTTACATAAAAACTGTAAAAAGAACCAAAACAGTGATTCATCACACCAACAACACTAGTGCAAGAATTGAACTTTCAAAATTCTGAAAAAAAGCTGGTAGATTTTTCATAAAGAAATGATGAACATGTAACATGTGTTTTTGGGAAGAAACTGACCATATAAATTATAACTATCCACAACCACGAATAATATTGTCGGCAAGTGTAAAGTTTCCAAGAATCTTCTTCATTTCAAAATTTGTTTGTCTTCTTCTTCTTTCGTTGGGACCATCCCCAGGAAAGAAAAAACATAAATCTATTTTGAATTTTAAGTTTTTAAAAAGTTTCAAACTTTCTACGGTGAGAAATTTAACTAACCAGATAACCACGGAAAGCAGATTGAATCTTCACCGCCGCTAAATACTCCTGAGCCCACCGACGGTTACTACTCCCTCCGCCGTTTCTCCCGCCGGTTCCGCTCGTGAGTCTCACAACCTCCGCCGCAGCATGAGCAGCAGCTAGAGCAGCTTCCGCCACCGCGGCGGTCGCAGCTGCTACGGCTATCGCATGTTTGTCGCCGTTTTCCTCCTCATTCACCGACGAAGCTTCCGCCGACGGATACGAGCGTCTCTTGCTTGAGCTTGAAGAAGCCGCCGGTTTGGAAGATCTGGTGGCGAAGCTCCACCTCCGTCTGTTGGTCGACGAGTCCTGCTTCTTACTCCCGAAAAGTCTCCCGAAAAAGCCCATCTTTCATCGCCGGAGATTTTAGAGCGAGTTTTGTCGGAGATTATTCTCGTTTAAACTACTACACACTTACTTACAGAGTAGATAACACTTAGGTATGGAGAAACTGAGTTTTTATTACATAACGGCCTGTCTTATTATATACCAGATTGCCGAGAATCTTCCCACGCGCCAGATTGTATCGCTTTTCTTACACGCGTTTTCCAAAAGGCTTTTCTTTACCTTTTTTTTTTGCTTGACTTTAGTTAAGTAAAGAAGGATGAGTTGTTAAAGTCAATAATGGGCGTACTGACTAAACCGTACCAGATCTTTGGTCTGTGACTCTTTTTTGATTCGGTTCAGACCATTAAATACTTAAGACGTCATATATTTTATATTAATTAATGTTCATTTTCGAATGTGAAAATATGTAGATATTTGAATTAAAAATTGAGAATAATTGGGAAGGACGTGTCATTCCTTTTCTGTCCATCATTCACTGCACTCTGCCAGCTTCAGTACTTTTGTCTTTCTCTTTTTCTCCAATGGTGGCTGCAAAACTTGAAGTATATTTTAAACTTCTAAACAAAATATGTGTGGATGATCGGTGTTTTGTTTTTAGCCAGGCCATATTATTGTAACAGACGATGTTAATAACTTGTGATTGGGGGTGGCAGATTCTCAAACTCTTGGACTTCAATTATCTCCAAGTTTACCCTTAATGAATAAAAGGAGAGATTAATCACCAAATTAGCTCAGCTTTGTGTTTTATTCGTCTATTTAATTTGTTAAGTCATCATCCTTGGTCACTAGGATGCAGTATAGAAGTAGAGTCTATAAAAAAAGGAAAATAGCATGGAATAATCCAAATTAATAGCTCTGAGCCTCTGATAACGATATTCTACTATAGGGTATCATAATAAATGCAATCGTTGAGGTCGTATTCAGCAATCAGCACTAGATCAGGTGCAATTTATAGACTTTCTAGCATTTAAACACACATAATTATCTCCATGCTATCACACTAGGTAATGCTCCAAAACAGTATATTGTGCTGAATCTAGGGATTTAGTTATAGCTTGCCTTGTATATCTTTCTTTTCTTTACGTCTTCTCAATTGTTGTGTCGAGGTGTTTGCATCTCCCACCAAGGCCCAAAAAAATAAACTCTTTTCTAAAAACTAAAATATTGATTGATTGGGATGACTTCTTGATGAAGAGCAGTCTTCTTTTCCAGAAAACCTCTTCACAAAATCAAAAACTTAATCTAAACAAAAACAACCACATCACAATGGAGAAGTTAAGACAGCTCTACTCTTTAGTACTCAGTCTATACAAAAAGACAAACATTAGGAACGACCAACTATCATCATCTCCCAAAAGACCTCATTCCTTCCAAGGATAATCTCATGCTTTCATCAACCTCACTGCTAAAACCCCCCTTTATTCTCAAAATTGATAGATGTGTTAGAGACCATGACTTCCTGGTTTTGGCTCTGGTCTAACCCTTTAATGCCTCTGAATCTATTGGTGGTGTTTGGTGTTTCCATTACGAGTCCATAATCTGTTCGGTTTCCTCCCATGCTGACGTTGCAATTCATGTTCTGACCAGAAAGTGACTTTTGTTGTTGACCGGAGCCTCCACTGATCGTGCTCTGGCAGTTCTCAGCAACCTGAAGCAATCGGTTCACCTACCGCAAACCAAGGAGACAATATAGTACAAAACCTCAGAAAAAGGCATTCCAAATAGTGTTTCAAAGACTGCCACAAGAAAAACAAATATTATTACTTGTGGGGGCTACAAGGCGGCGAGGAAGTAGCTCTTCATGTCGACGAGTACAGAACTCCCATGAGAGAATCTGGTGAAAAGCAAACGGATATGTTAAACTACTTGGGAGAATATAATCCGAAGGTGGCCTTCAGGAACAACGTTGATGTGTTCGTACACACTCTCCAGGACTGCTTTCACGTATTCTAACACCATAACTCCACAAGGAAACCTGCGTTCGTTCAGACGGCACACTCAGATAAAGAAGCTCGTCAAGGATACCACTTGCATATTTAATTTCGTTAAGCCTCGGCAAGACATCAAAATTTGCTTCTGCATAATTCACAAGAAAAAAAAAACTGCTAAATCCTCTTCCCGGTTTAGAACCACAAAGATCACACTGCCATATTCATCCTGAAAATAGCAAAATGGAAAAATAACAAGAGAACTATATACTGTAAGCTACATTACTTGATATCATACGTGCATCCCACTGTATAACCACAACCAGTAAGCAAGGGACAGCAAGAGAACTAGAGCATGAAAAAATTGCAAACTCTGATACGTTGGCAAATTCAAAAGCCGGCGGAACACGTTTCCCACTTTTTTGTTGTAATAATTAATACCAATGTTTTTTTTTTGGCTAAATTTGGAACTTTGCCGATTGTTGCAGCTCTTCGGTTAGCTTGCTTGTTAGCTTTAACATCTTCAAGATATCTTCTCGCTTTCAACAATGGCATCTTCCTAACAGTGTACATTGTTTCTCTAATACTTTGTTAATCTGCTTAATAGCAAGTCTAGCAGTTTGCTACCATATATGATGCTGTAAAGATGTATCAGTACTCAGGATTTAAACTGCATAATGTATGTTGCTTGAAAGAAGAATCTAAGAGTTATTAAGAACTAATTAACTCTAGCTTCATAAAAACAAAATTTTGGTAGAAATCAAATGTTATATGGTTCTGCACCATAACCAATTAAACGAAAAAAGGCCTCCGAGTTTGAATACGATGAAACAACATCCAAAATCTAATATCATCTTAAACAACAATATACCAAACATATGAAATAATACACTGATTAATGTAAATGTTTAACTAAACAAATTTGGGAGAACTTTTTTTTTTAGTTCATGTCATCCTCGAGTAAAAACTTCAGGGAGTTTTCATCGTCACAATCCTATAAAACAATACAAACACAAAACAGTGAATACAAATTTTATATAGGAATTTGGATGTACTTTATTAATGTGTGACAACAAAAAAGGATGTACTTTATTAACGTACGTAAGTATCAAGGTAGTTAGGTTTCAAACAAAATATATGAAAAACCATCTTACCTGATCGAATGACAATGGGAGTTCCATCAAATCTTCAACACCATATTCCTATATGCAATCCATGTTCAAATATCAATTACTTTCCGTGTCATTTTACATTAATCGAAGGTGCATAAACGGATCTATAAGTGATAGAAACTAGAGTTTACCTGATTTGTAATGATCATATTCTGATCAGTAGGAAAATACATTTCCGAATTAGGAGCAACAGTGTTCAATGTTTCTTCATTATAGTTACCCTTCAAACAAATCATACATAATGTATAATTGTATATATATGGTTAAGAAACTTTCAATCTATCACGTACAGACGTGTACACACACACACACACACATATATCCGTATACAATTATTAACTAATCAGCTAGTAAAGAAAAGTAAAATAAACATGACTTACGTTACTTAGGTTTTCAAGAGGATAAGCGGTAGGCACCTCAGGATTTTCACCAGTCGCTTTACCTTGCTGCTGGTCAAAATCATGCACGTATATATGAATCAAAACATTACCTTCACATATGTAAAAAGAATAAGTATTTTTTAATTAATCTACCTGATTATGATCAAACTCCGAGTTAATTGTATCCGGATAAAACTCGTTGATGCCATGATAATTATTAGATATTATTGGATTCTCTAGAACAGGAACCACACCACTGGTTTGAGCTTTCAAGTAGTTATGTGACTGATCCTTATTGTCAAAGAACGATGACAATGCAGAAGGAAACCTTCCAGTTGAACTTCCATGGTTACTCATCATGTTGTTGTTGTTGAAGTTCCAGTTCATGCCACTCAAATTTTCACCAAGAGATGCATTACCATGAACTTGTATCCCACCAAGAGAACCATTACCAGTACCATGAACATTGATTCCACCAAGGGAGCCATTAACATTGCTATTACCATGAACTATAACTCTATCAAGAGAGCCATTACCATTATCGGTACTATTAACTCTTAGTCCACCAAAAGAGTCATTACCGTGAACTCTTATCTCACCAAAAGAACCATTACGATTACCATGGACTCGTATTTCATCAAGAAAACCATTATCATTACCTTGAACTCTTGTTCCACCTAGAGATCCACTACTAGTACCATGGACTCTTATTTCATTAAGAAAGCCAATATCATTACCTTGAACTCTTGTTCCACCTAAAGAGACATTACTAGTACCATGGACTTTGCCATAATTACTATTACCTTGAACTCTTGCTCCACCAAAAGAACCATTACTAGTAGCATGAAGTCTTATCCCACCAAGAGAACCATTATCATTACCAGTAACTCTCATTCCACCAAGAGACGCATTCTCTTTGACATAAACTCTTAGTCCATCAGGTCCAAATACATCTCCCTTCTCACCTATTCTGATCCCAGCGTAATTACTACCCATTGTTCCAGTACTAAGATTAGAGTTCATACCCAAAACACCGCTTGTTGTACCATATTGTCCAAACTTATGAGCTTGGGACTCTTGAGATGTTCCAGACATGCTTCCCATTTCCTCTTTTATTCCATTCAAAACCCCAAGGCTGCCTCTCCTAGGCAAAAAGTTGGATACTGTTTGAGAATTGTTGGTGGGTCTACGGTTCATGAAGTTGACAGAGCCATGAAAACCAGCATTGTTGTTCATCGTGTGGTTATATTGACCAAGACCATAGCCACGTTGGTGATTGCAAAGATTCTTGTTGCTTAGGCTTGTCTTGTAGTTGTAAGAGCGTTGTGGGTTGATGTAGCATGATGATCGAGTGTTGGAGATCATAGCTTTTCTTGCCTTTTCTGCGCTCTCATCCTTAACTTTTTTCCAAAACTTTCTGTACTTCTGTGTAGTGACAACAGTTTCAACATTTTAGTTATATCAGATGTTTTATGAAATTATATGTATGATGAGTTGAAACAATGAATAAGATACACATGTATAAGCTACTTTAGAGAAAGATGTATCAACAAAGTTAACCCGATGTGTAAAATCATCTAAGAACACCGAACAAAGATGGTTAGCTATTTGCCTGTTTTCATGATGTAAGAACTTGATGAACAATAGCATACTAATATCATGTGCTTTGGAAAATGATTAAATGGCATATGGTCACTGAAGCAATGTTGATAGAAGATCGAACCTGTAATTTGCTGGCTACATGTGTTCTTGTTAAGTGGTTCAGGTTCATGTACTTTAAATCTTTGTAGGCGTAACCTCTTCAAAATTATATAAAACACGAAGAAAAAAACTAGAACATTAGCATATATCTAATTCCAAATACTTCGAATGAGAAAAAGAAAATTTAACATGTGAAAATAGCAGATAAAAATGTGAGTACTTACTATGAACACCAATGTGTTCAATGGCTTTGGAAAACTGATTCTCAAGAGAACTCATCCATGTGATCTTAGACTTTCTTTTGGCCTTTGATCCAGAACTTCCATCATCTGGATTGCTGGTTGAATTTGTTTTCTGAATTTCTTTTGAACCACCTGTTTCTTTTTACATATACCATTAAGATATCATTTATATAATATATTTACAATAATAATAAAAGATAACTATAATCAAATTGTGTAAAGACCAAACAAAGAGAACAATAGGACTATCATTATCGTTCACATCATGTTAATAAAAAATTACCGTTTATCTTGTACTTTAAAGCATGTTTGCATATGGTGTCGAGGTCGTTTGGTTTAACCGGTTTTTTCATGAAACACATTGCTCCAGAAGATAAAGTCTCTTGCTCAATTTCATTGTTCATGTCTGCTGAAATCACTGCAATAAAAAATTGGAAAAGAGAAGAAAAAGAATTAGTTAGCATCAATTGCAACTATAAAATGTGTTAAGGAAATAAATCACAATGTTGTAAAGAAATCGGAAAGGAACTAGTTTGGTTTTAGTGTTATTTTCTTCTTCTTTTTCGACACTGACCTGAGATTCTTAGGGAACTAATATATTTTTACAATTTTTTTTGTTGCATAATGATTTTATATACGTGATATGTATGATGTATCCTTTTAAGGAATACATTGGTTTACCTATTCTACCATCAATACACCATTTCTTAGCTGTCAAATCGTGTTATATATATTCTTTACCAAAAAAAGATATCTTGTTATATATGTAAATCATACGTATTTAAAGATAATATTGTAACTTCTCCTTTTATCATAGATTAGATTATATTAACAAACTAAATAGAATTAGAACCACTAGTTATTAATTAATTTAAAAAGTGTGAACAACAATAATTTTAAAAATCAGTTAGAAATAACTTGTTGACACATAAAATAAAGATTAGGCTATCAATAAGTGGTAAGAAAAATCCTTACCAATGACAGGCAAATTTCCAAATTCGTCATTAATCCTCTTTTTTAATTGTCCACCATTAAAACCAGGCATATGATAATCGGTGATTACAACATCAATGTTATTGCATTGACCTCTAAGCGTAGATAATGCTTCTGACGAATCATTTGCTGTCATTACTGTAATTTCCCCAATGACTTATCTACAAATCAAACAAATTTTTCTTTTTGATAAAAAGACCGAGGTGATGTCAAAAAAAAAAAAAAGACGTAGGTATAAATAAATATAGACAAAAAAACATATGATATAAAATAACTAAAATGTTGAATATGTACACACGTGTCTATATTTTTGTTTTACAAATAACTTTTCAATTTAAAATATCACATTTTATATAAGTTTATATGTGTTTTGTAATATTTAAACATATAATATATAGGATTCAATGTGTTTATTAAATTTAAACAATGAATTTGTAGTTTTTAAATGTGATTTACTTATTAGAAAGTGTTTAAACATGAAACTATATTTTTGGATTATATGGCATTAGAAAACTCTAAGCACGGCTCTGTCCTATAAGAGGGCTATGGCCGGTTTAGTTGTGGGTTGGTAGGACACTAATCGAATTGTCTATGGTTTCCAAACAATGAGAATAATAAATTGAACTATACTTATAAGAAATAAATTCGAACTTTACATCAAAAATTAAGATATAAATGAATCTAAAGCCCAATGTTTGATAAGATTCGAAAAATGAAATAGATATAGAGTTTTTTTTTTGTAACACGAAATAGATATAGAGTTCACAAGAACATTAATCTTGGGGACAACATTTCTTTTACCCTAGAGAACTTAGATGATTAAACTGATAGTAGGTGATAGGTAGACAGTAAATATACTTGAATCATCATTACGTGAAATTTTTTATCGAATATACACCACAGTTGTAGTGGCAAAATGAGCAATCCAAATTGTAGTTTACAAAAAAAAAAAAAAAACATATTTTACGAGTAAGAATAATGTTTATACCTATGTAGCTCGGGCTTTTAAGCATATTGGAGATAACAGAGAGAGAAACACGATCATCATCCACAACCAGAACTGTGATGTTCTTATGAGTGCTTTGGTGGTAAGAAGGTAGATCAAAGTCCATTTTGCCCTTTTCTATGTTAGCAATTTGTGTTTGACAGTATGATATAGTTTTTTTAACAAACTATGCAATATATATAAAGTTTGGAACTTATAAAACTTGCTTGCGAATATAACTCTAGGAAACATGGTATGTATTGTTTACCAATAAAAACATGGTATGTATTATAATTGTGAAATAACAAGCTTTGATTTCCCATTCGGGTTCGTATTAATAAATATTTTGGGTTAAAATATTTAAGAGTGGAGAAAACTTATAGTAACAAGGAGTTACAATGGGCAAAACTAGAGTATTTGATTTAGATAAACCAAGTCAAAATAAACCGGAAAAGGTTTTTTTTTTTTTTTTTGAAAACCAGATGAATGAAAACTTTGTGCTAAAGAATACAAAAGGTATTAAACAAGATGATTTGAAATATTTGATGTATATACCACTTTTATAAATACTTTGTGCTAAAGGTATACAAAATCTAAGACCAAACTAAGGAAAATTAATGAAATTTAGCAATAAATATTAAAAATATTTAAAAATCTTTATTCTCAATGAATATTTATAGATTTACCGATCTAGATCTATTAAATGAATACTAAACTATAATCCTTGGGTTTTAATCACAGATATCTACTTCTTAATAATTGGATTGCCATGTCTAATTATTTTTTCTACAGTATATGGATTAGGTGATAGATGTCCTGGTAATTATTTGTTATGTTTAATTGTTTTCAACGCAAAAAAAAAAACGAAAGGTTCATTTAACATAATCTTTTTGTTAAGAACTAGTTAATGAAAAATACAGTATTTAAGTAAATGACAAAGAGGGCTTGAGAGCTATTTGGACACGATTTGGACAACTGTACCAGTTTTCATAATATGACGATATTTGCCCTTAAAAACACGTTGTTTTCTAAATGAAATTTTATCTATCCAACAGAGAGTTATACAGGTTTACTCATATTTTTTTACGAGTAAAAAACCACATAACATTTCCACATACTATGTTTTTTTCTTCCTGTAACTGAATACTATGTTATTTTGTTGTGTGATAGTCAGTGGATAGCGTGTATATCAGATGAATTCATACTTTCGTAATTTATGATATTATGGTTTTCCATATTTTCTTTTACATTAAGAAAACTGAAAAGGATTTTTAAGAGTCGTCATCGTAAAATGAACAAAAGCAAACAAAGTGGTGATCATCAAAGGTCAATTCCTCCCCGACGGTAAAACTCTCCGGCCGACAAAGCCATGAGAGAAAAAAGAAAAAGACCCCAAAAAAACACACACAAGAAAAAAACAACAGATGACACCAAAACGCTAACAAGATCCACCACAGAAGAAGACAAAAACATTTGCCTTCTCCTGCGAAAACACAACCTAAAAAAACAACTTTCTGAACACCGGAGAACCTCGCCGGAAAAAAAAAGATAATTAAAAAAAAAAGAGAGCCTTTGAATCATTTTTTGTTTCTTCATCACTTTGACTTCTTGAGAAGAACAGTGGTCCTGAAAACGGCGTCGTCGCAGACAAAACTCCACCAAAGATAAGAGAGAGGGATCCCTGCAGCTCGCCAGAGAGCATGAGCATCAACATAGCCTTTGTACGGTTGGAAATCGAGCATCCTAAGACACATTGTGAGTATGCTCGAGACAAAGAAAGCTCTTAGCTTCCACTTTGATGGATGCGACGTTAAAGCCGCCCATACACCCCACACCACTAGCTCCACCGCTCCTATTCCGGATATAACTTTCCGGTGAAGTCCTGTAAAGCCATATACATATATATAGAAAATCATATGCATTTTCTTTTAAAAAAAAAAGAAGAAAAATACATTTAGGAAAAGATCATATACCTTCATCAAGGTTGTAGAAATTGAGGTAGAGAATATGAGTAGCTACAACTACAAGAATAGGTGCAGTAACCATGACTTTTGCAGATTTATCATGTATACTAAAAGACCTGATTATAGCTAGAATAAGCGAGAATCCAGCTAGTGTTGTGGCTGAAGAGTAATCTAGCCTCTCTGTCAATGCAACATCTCTATATAACAGTTTGAAGCCAAAAAAAAAAAAACATGAGTGAGAATGTTAGTTAGAGAATGTAACATGGAGTATGGATGAATTTTTTTACCTGCTGTGACAGACACCACTCCAGAAGAGTGAGTTCATTACGATCATAGCATAGATATGCAATAAACCGTTGTACTCGTAGTAAGGTTTGCGGTTAGGCTGGAGAGGCAAGTTATAGTAAACGAGGATGAAGTAGGAGACCCATCCATGGAACTGTATGGCTAGGTCAAGAGCAGAGAGAGCAACGGAGACGGGTTCCTGGATTCCATAGACATGTTTGAGTGGCCATTTACCGAAGTACTTTGTAGGTTTCTCTCCGTTACGTTTCCTCTCTTCTTCTCTCGTCATCATGCATTCGTACTGGCAATCGCTCTGGCAGTCCCATTGTTTCCAACGCAAGTAAAGTGGCTCTTGCATGTACCATGGACCGTCTATGGCTTTTCCATCGGCTGAGAATTTGCAGTGCTGGAAGCAGTTGTCCCCCACGCATCCAGTTTTCTGACATTGATCAACACATGACCTGCAAACCAATCAGAAGCATATTAACAACCTTCTTTTTTTTGTTCTTTAGACTGAAGCAACAGCCAAAAACTTCTAAACTATAAGACCTTATTACAACAAGGCCTCTCTGTAACAAGTTCTTGTCTCTCTTTTTTTAAGCTCAAGACAAGAGTAAGCTGTTACATGGCCGACAAAACAAACAACATCATAGAGAGAGAGAAGTTTCCACTAAGCAAAAGAAGGAAAGACCGAACTCATCAAAACACCACTTGCAGTCTTTTTTTTTTTATGAATCTTTCCAACAAAAACAATGACCCTACAGTAATAAAAATCAAGGCTTTGTTCAACACACACAGAGATTTTGTAACGTGTTTCAACTCTAACCACAAGAGTTGGAAAATTATCTGGGGAAAAGTCAAAACCACATAGTGTTCTAGTAACTAACCAAAGTAAACCCTTTGAGAATCATCCATAACTAACCAAAGTAAAAAAAAAATCTGAACCTTTTTTTTCTTCCTAAAAGAGATCAAATTTCACAAAAACAGAGATAGTAGTAGTATTTGATTACAACACAATATTTCAAAAATAGTCAAAAGCAGTAACAAGTCAGTCCAGCAATCACTGGATCTTTAACGGTCGAGTCTTAACAGTAATTCAAAAGAAACTAGCACTGGGGTTTCCATACTTGTGAACTAGAAAGGGAAGTCAAACGAACTCGGATATGAGGAAAAAAACAGGAACATTCATTTAGTTAGAAAACTGAATCTAATAAGAATAAAACTAAAAACAAAAAAGGTTCTTTACTTGTAAAGAGGATCAGCATCTCCTTCACTCGCTTCCAGTGTTGAAACAAGACACGACACCGCTAGTACAATAAACACAACCCATCTCAGATTTCGCGCCATCCGAAAAAGGAAGAGAGACAGAGAGTAGAGACAGAAGAAGGATGAAGAGAGAGAGAAGGAAGAGAGAGGGTTCTCCTTGGGAGATATTTTTCTAGAGGGAAGAGTTATAAGTCGGTGGGGATGATCGGAGAAATTGAGAATAAGTTGCGGTGTGGCAGCTTCTCCTTCTTGTCCATCAAATAGCGGAGACAGGTGGATACATCGAGCGAAAGAAAGAGAAGAAAGAAGATCTCGCTTGAGAGAGAGAGAGAGAGAAGATATCCCGTGAGCGTGAAGGAGGATGGGAGGAGAAGAGCTTGGCGAAACAGAGTGAGACGCGTGGAACTCTGTAAATAAAAGAGACATATCACAGACGTCGATACACCTCCACTTCACCTTTTGTCTTAATAATATACTACTCCTTTTTTTTTTGTTTTTCCTCACTCATATACTAATATTTATGTTTTTTAAAACATTACATATTTTTTTCTTAAACTCTTAACGCGCTAATTTTCAAATGTTTCTATAATCCAACTAATATTTCTTTCCAACATTACTTTTTCTTCTTGAGAAACTAGCCAAATGAATTATTCTTGTTTGTTTAGCAAAAAAAAAAAAAAAAAAAAACTAGCCAAATGAAAGTTGTCCGAACAAAAATTAATATGAAAGTTTATAATTTCCATTTCATATTGTCGTTTTGTTTTTGTTTCAAAAATAATGCCATTATTTTTTGATATAAAATTTTAAATAAAAATTCTGTGTATTTATAATGTATTTAGTTAGAGAAAAATATTTAGTATATGAATATACAATAAAACTGAATTTAAAATATTTTTAATATATGCTAAAAATTCTCGCATGAAATTTTACTCTTTCAAAAACAGAAGAAACTTTTGTAATATATTTCTTTTGTAAAACATTTTTCCCTATATATAAATAATTGTTTTTTGGTGTACTATAAATAATGATGTTTTAAGATTTCATACATATTAAAATATCATATTATTTATTACTTTTAATTTTACCAAAAAAGTTCTACTACTCATAGTTTTATATTTGAATTGTGTTTTAAAACTAGAAGTAAATGCATTCTAAATCATTAATTTTTATAAAAAGATAAAAATCCTAAAACATAAATCATTGAATTACGGAGAGAGTTTGAGATAACGCAGTTGAATTTTGATTATTTTTATAAACATAGTAATAAATCAGTGGTATGACCTATTCATTATTCCCCATCACTATTTAAAAATTATACAAACAAAACAAATAAATATAGAAATCAAATAAGTAGGTGGCGTTGGGAGAATACATGACAGCACGATGATTCAGAGGCTCACGTTCAAGTGTTGCGCGTGTGAATGAGAGATTCGGTCCCCGAAATTTTGGGAGCAAGAAATATACTCATTTTTGTTGATTAATTATCTACGTTAGTTATCACAAAGTTAGTACTAATGAATATAAAGTCAAACGAATCAGGGATCCAAAGATTTTAAGTTGCGAGTAATCAAATATCTTAAGCATCGGGTGATACGACAGACACACAAGATCACTGTTATGGTAGAAGAAAAGAAACCATTTTCTGAAACGTAGTAAAAGAAGATCAAACATGATATGTTATCTTACACTTGGTAATTAATTATTCATTAGTACGAGGAAGATTTGATTCCACTTTCCTAAACTCGTATCTTTTCTCAACGAGTTTATAAGAATTTCTTTTTAACTCTTCGTAAATGCCAATTTACTCCAAAGGGCCCCCAGTAATTGGAACCTTAAAACTTGGAGTTGAGTACAGTAATATTTAATTTTAATGTAATGTCATTAAAAATGAACTTTAGTTTTCTTAAAAGGTTTAAATTTCCATCTTTTTATTTAAAACTACGAAGTCTTCTTAAACTTACTCAAGCTTTTCTCTCTTTTAATATAAACGATGCAAAATATAAAGCGTCAATTTATCTGCAGTTTTTAATCAATTTTCCACTAAATAAAAGAAGGTCGGTCGAATAATCATTATAATATGTAGTATATGTGTCTATCACATTTCACAAACAAACAAATGTGAGCTATGTGTATCAATTGACATTTGCTTCTGCAAGCTGTAATTTGCTTTTATATATTTACAAGTCACAACCATATAAATTCCCCTTCTTTTACGGCCGGTCTATCAAATACACTATCCATTTCTTCCTCAGTAATCCAAAAATATTTAAACTAAACCAGTTTTAAATGTCTTAGTATGCATGCCTATCACCAAGAATCATTATTGAGTAATTGACTGATATTACGGCATGTTAGATCGCGAGACATTCCGACGGCGTAAAGAATGCCCGCGTCAAAAAGTAACGGACAGCTCAGAGCTTGATGCTCTGTTTTTGTCTTCTTCAGCGACATAGATTTTCGGGGGTTCGGCGCCGGAGCCTCCTTTAGGAGAATATTCGAAGTGGGGATATCTTGAGATGCAAGCTTACCTGTTCCAGTAGTCTTCAACTGACATTGTAGAGATTACTGGGAAGCTGTGTAGTGTTGGGTTTAGGGCTTAGGGAACTTGAAACTAGTTCGATTTGGTTTGGGGATTTGTGGTTTAAATGTATCTTTGGGATTTGTACATTGTTGTTAATGTGTTTATCTTTGTTGAAGCCATTGTCTCTCACGTTAGTTAACAGTCTGTTATTTTGTTTTAGGAAACACAAATTGAAGAAAGCATAAGTCTCATCGTGTAACATTTTGAATATGTGAGTTTCTCATGTTCATCCTTTAGCTCGAAAATTACAAATAATGGGCTGAAAGGAAAAAGATAT
The DNA here is from genome assembly GCF_000801105.2 of Raphanus sativus. NCBI lineage: Eukaryota > Viridiplantae > Streptophyta > Magnoliopsida > Brassicales > Brassicaceae > Raphanus > Raphanus sativus. The sequence continues at coordinate 23,987 of NW_026615751.1, forward strand.
ACATGGGCCCCACAAAAGAAAAAAAAGTGGGCTTGTACCGGAATTTTTTGCGCTCTATCTATGAAGTGTAAGGAACCGGAATTTTTTTTCTGGTTTGAGACATTTGGTTCATGTTGGTCTTGTACACAATGCACACTGTAAATCGTTTTTTTTAAAGATGTATACCGTGTGGAAAACACAACATCCATGCCTTCAGTTTTTAAAGATTTCAAACCAACGGTGACAAATACGATCAATGATGACATTACTCGGGATATCTCAAATGACGAAATACATGCAGCGATATGTCATATAGGAGCTGACAAAGCCCCCGGACCTGATGGATTAACGGCACGTTTTTATCAAGAATGTTGGGATATAGTAGGCGAAGCAATCTGTGTGGAAGTAAAATATTTTTTTGCTACTGGAACATTATCTAAAGGGCTTAATCATACAAATATTTGTATGATTCCCAAGATTAAGTGTCCTAAAACACTATCTGATTTTCGTCCAATAGCTTTGTGTAATGTTCTATACAAAATAATAAGCAAAATTTTAGTACATCGACTAAAATCATCGCTTGATAAAATTGTTTCGGATTCACAAGCAGCTTTTATCCCAGGCCGCTTAATCAACGACAATGTGTTGATTGCTCATGAGCTTATGCATTCTTTGAAATCAAGGAAACGGGTTTCACAAACATACATGGCGGTCAAGACGGATATTACGAAAGCTTATGATAGAGTTGATTGGAATTTTCTGGAATGTACCCTGCGAGCTTTTGGTTTCGCGGAAAAATGGATAACATGGGTGATGGCGCTGGTAACTACTGTCGAGTATTCAGTCCTTATCAATGGAATTCCTCAAGGACATATTATCCCACAACGTGGCTTACGGCAAGGAGATCCCTTGTCTCCGTATTTATATATTCTCTGCGCTGATATATTGAGTCATCTTATTGATGTTCAAGTAAGGCGTAAGAAAATCAACGGTATTAAAATTGGTAATGGAGCTCCATCTATTACTCATTTATTTTTTGCAGATGATTCACTTTTCTTTTGCATTGCTAATCAAAAAAATTGCAAAGCATTAAAAGAAGTTTTTGAAATCTATGAGAGATGCTCGGGCCAAAAAATTAATCAAGATAAATCAGTAATCACATTTGGTTCAAAGGTCCTTGGTTCTAAACAAGATTCCTTGAAAGCGATTCTCGGGATTCACAATCATGGTGGTGGCGGGAAGTATTTAGGTCTCCCGGAACAATTTGGACGCAAAAAGAGAGAAATGTTTCAGTCAACAGTACAACGAGTTAAACAAAGAACATCGCACTGGAGTACTAAATTTCTTTCCCCGGCTGGCAAAGAAGTGTTAATTAAATCAGTTGGAATTGCGACTCCTATATACACTATGTCTCATTTTAAACTTCCTATCGCTATAACGCAAGAGATAGATGCTACTCTAATGAGATTCTGGTGGGGTCAAAATGGAAATAGGGGTCTGCCATGGGTGGCTTGGAAGAAATTACAGTATACAAAGAAGGACGGTGGACTTGGATTTAAAGATTTACCAAAATTTAATGACGCATTACTTGCAAAACAAGCTTGGCGAATCCATTCCAAACCGGACTGTTTATTTTCAAGACTTTATAAAGCTCGATATCTCAAGGACAAAACATTGTTAGAAGGAAGACAATGCCGACGACAATCATATGGTTGGATCTCTTTGCTATCTGGCATTGAGATATTGAAAAAGGGATGTAGTTATATAGTGGGCAATGGCAACAATATACGTGTCTTCAAAGACAACTGGTTATCGGCAGCTTCCCCTCGACCAGCTTCTACGACAACGCCCACCGATTTAATGGTACGGGATTTGATTAAAACGACTCCTTACAAACATTGGAATCATACTGCTCTACAAACCTATCTACGGGAAGAAGATCAATATCTTGTAACACAGATCTTTTTAAGTCAGACAGAAAAAGATGATAAACTGATTTGGGGTTCTACACGAGATGGAAACTATACGGTTGCGTCTGGTTATAGAGTTGCTCGACAATCACTGGAATTTTTAGCAACTGCTCCTGCGGCTCCATACGGCAATCCTATACTAAAACATAAAATATGGAAGTTAAATATTATGCCTAAGCTTAAACATTTCCTGTGGCGTATTCTCTCAAAGGCTATAGGAACAGCCACAAGACTAAATTCACGAGGAATGCAATTAGATCCTATATGCCAGAGATGTGGTCTGGCAGAAGAGACAATAGATCATTGTTTCTTTACTTGCCCTGACTCGATTAGTGTTTGGAGAATTTCAAACCTGCCATTTACAGCTCCATTATGTTCTAATGATTCTTTAGACAGCAAGATTCAGTTCATTATGCATCTTCAAAGGCTTGACTCCCTTTCTCCCTATCAAAAATGGTTACCTTTCTGGTTACTTTGGCGTATATGGAAAAAAAGGAACTGTCTTCTTTTTAGGAAACAATCTCTCTCAGTGCAAGTCACCAAACAAAATGCTTCTGCTGATGTTAGAGAATGGATATCTCATTTACATATACCAACTGCTACAAGTACCAGTTTCAATGCAGATATTACTTCTTCAACTATTTCAATCTGGAAACGACCAGCTCAAAGTTTTTTAAAGTGTAATTATGATGCAGCCTATGATTCGGTTTCGAACCAAGTACGTGGTGCTTGGATTATAAGAGATTGCTATGGTCATCCTTATATGTGGGGCTCTGCTAATTTGGGTACAACACATTCTAGTTTAGTTGCTGAAACGAAGGCTCTACTTGTCGCAATGCAGAACGTTTGGATCGGAGGATATCGCAATATGATTTTTGAAGGTGACTCTGAAATTTTGGTTAATACCATAAATACACAACTATCCGTTCCAGCTATCCAAAATCTTCTAGAAGAAATCACAGCTTTGGCAAACAAGCTCTCATCAACATCTTTTTTATTTGTTAAACGTGCTGGAAATAAAGCAGCTCATGTTCTTGTTCAACATGGACCTAAAAATTCTATTTTTAGTAATTGTAAAGTTTACCCACCAAAGTGGCTAACTTCAACTTTGTATTCAGATATTATGTATTCTTAATAAAGTAATATTTAGCCGAAAAAAAAAAATCGTTTTTTTTATCTTTTTAACTTTTTTAATTTTTTTAATTAACGAGGCCGAAGTTGGTTTAGTCAAAGCAAATGGGAAAATGGTTGAGCTGTAACTTGTAAGTTGGAACTAAAAGACCTACAACTACTATTAGTTGGAGACTAGCTGCAAAAACAATTTAAAAAAACCAAGTACATGTGAATTTAACGTTCTTGAAATTTACATCTCTCACAATATTATTAAAAAATTGCGTTTGCGCAACAAGCACCTTGACACACAAAAAGGAAGACTTCGCCGGAAAGCCTTTCTATTTGGTCATGCAAAACATGTTTTCAAGTGAGCCTCTCTCCACCATTTCGCATCCACTCAAAAATCAAACCCACAAATCCACAATTGTGTTTTATATATCACATAGGTATAGAAAAAAAATACTATTCTCTCTGTTTCATAATTCATAAAGTTTTGACTCATTACACAAAGATTAAAAAAATTTCTTTTTTTCTAAAAAATAATTTTAAAAATATAATTTAAAATTTATTCAACTAATTACAGAAACAACTGTAATGTCTAATTAATCATGAAACAGAGAAAGTATCATAGTTTTCAGCAAAGTTAAAAAACATTAAAAAAATCAAAATATTTATCTATTTTGAAACAACATAATCTATTACGAAACAGAGAAAGTATCGCACTAAAAATATCATAAGGATAATGATACATACAAAACACGTTGACAAAAAAAACATTGATAACGAACACTTGTGAACCACTTTTTCAAATGCATAGGGTATTTTGTAATTTCTTATTTTGAAAGCCATCCATAATATGTGAGGTTAATTAAGCAATCAAAAAGGTAGTTGGAAAGTTGGCTTTTGTGGAAGCCAAGAGCATCTAAGGTGAAACTAATTTTTCTCTTTATAATTTATACTAAAATAGAGTAATTATATTAAAGAGTAATTTTTTTACTTAATGGTGTTATTTTATACTTTATAATTAAATTATTCTATTATAGAGAAAAATGTGAAATGATGTTATCTTCTTAAGCCATCTCCAATAGTTCTTTATTTCTTCCTCTATGATTTACATTGAAATAGAGTAACTCTAAAATAATTTTTACTCTAATGATATAACTCTTATAAAATCAAAATAGAGGAATATCATTTTTTATTCTAAAAATAGAGTAAAAAATCACAATCTTCTATATTTTACTCTATAATAGAGTTACTATATTATAGATTTAAAACCATAAAAGCAAAAGTTACTTTATTTGTATAAATTATAGAAGAAAAATAGTATATCACTGGAGATGCTATTACTCTATTTTTATAGTAAAAATGTAGTATCCTTTTATATGTTTCTCTATAGAATAACTCTATTATAAGATAACACCATTTAAGAAAAAAAAAAGTTATTCTATAATAAGACTACTCTATTTTAGTGTAAATTATAGAAGAAAATAATACTTCAGTGAAGATACTCTAATAGTATGACTTACACGACATTATTTGCCGGCTCCACTTAATTTTACCGAAGTTTTCCATTTCTCTTGCTAATATAGTGTCATAAACCATTTTTTACAACGAAGTACTATTCTATTACTCAAATCTTTAAAAGTTATTAAGAATTATATAATATACATATATCCAACACCCATACACATAGTATCTAATTTGTAATCTTTTATAATTTTTATTATGTTATTTTCCAGATTATTATTTTACTATTCTAAAAAAATCAATATAAAAGTTTGTATTAAAATCAATTTTTATTAATAATGGTAAATTGTAAACTTCAAAATTTAGTTATACTTATTTAAATACTGTTGTTTAAAATTATGAAAATAACTAACTGTTGGAAAACAATGTATTTAAATCAGCTTTTAATATGCTTGTGAAGATGTCAAAAAAAAATGCTTGTGAAACAAAAATGTATCTTTTACAAACAAATGAAGTGCTAGCTAATTTTAACCATGTATTAGTGGTCGGATGGTCATAGTGTTCTAGTGTTGTTAAGCAAGCCAAGTTCGCATCTATCTATATTTAGATATTCCTAACTAGTGACCACCGATGATTTAACATTCCTTCACCTGGAGCGGTTTACCGTTTTTGTATACTACATATACAGAATACCATATTTTTAGCATAACATATACAAATACATTCAATATTTCCCAACAAGAGTGTTGGCTGATATAGACACAAATTTCTACTAAAAGAATAAAATAAAATAGACGCATAACAATAAGTGATAAGGATGTTGGGAGTCTGGAATAGTTGAGAAAGTGGCTAAGAGGTAAAACCTCCTTCAGCCTGAGCGTTTACCTGCATCACAATTCTTAACCGAACCAACACGACACAACACATTAACCCCTAAAGCCAAACGACGTAAATGCCCTCACTTCTCTCACCAATATAAACAACGCGAGCGCACGTAATGGATGGACACGAGCGCAATCTATATTCATTCTTAGTTTTTTTTTGGACAAAATTCATTCTTAGTTTATATAAGAAAGATAAAAGGCATGAGCGATTCAAGAACAGCATCTTCTGACATGACCGCTTGGTGTTCTGCTGTTGTGTTGTTGTCTTTGATACTTTTGTTATCAGTTCGTGAGAACAACGCTTCTGATTCGGTTAGAGGGTCTCAATTCTCAGAGAAACCTTGCGAAGAGATTTATGTCGTTGGAGAAGGAGAAACGCTTCACACCATCGGCGATAAATGCGGCGACCCTTTTATAGTTGAGAGAAACCCGCATATCCATGACCCGGATGACGTCTTCCCAGGTCTTGTTCTCAGGATCGCGCCCTTTTACTTCTCCAGGAAAGTGAAACATATATAAAAAAAAGTTAGTTGTCTCTTTTAGTTTTATATGAAACATACTTTCAACAGTATGTGTTTGTATATACTAAATGAATTACAAAACAAATGCAGAGATTTGAAAGAAACAGAGCAAAAAGAGAGTACACCGTGAATTTGATTATTCATGTTTTAAAGACAAATATAACCATCTGGAAAAAAAATAGTTGTAAATGATGTTAGCCATAGTTTCTGGGCTTTGGATTGAAAAAATCAATTTTAAAAGTCGCTGATCAATGATGCAGTAACAAAACGCCAAATTATAAAAAGGTCAACGACTTTGTAAAAGGGGCTCTGCTATTATGAAATTTAAACTTTAACTTCGGCTTTGTTATTCTTGCAGAAGCAGAATTCTCGTATTCAAAGAATAGTTATACTGATTATCTGTTGAACTAACTGTGCTACACAAAATATAATTGGTTAACATATGAGAAGCATATTTTTTTTTGGCAGAACCCCATTATCTAGTTTAATCTTCGTTTTTGTAACATCAAATCAATAAGTGAAAAACAACTCCATATTTTCTAAGCACATATTTTCTAAGCACATGTCAAAATCTATTTATTATTATTTATGGTTTAGATACTGCTGTTGATGATATACCTTCACCATTGGTGTTTGCATTAAGACTATTAAATAGCAAAAAAAAATATTTTGCATCAAATACGAACTGCCTAAGTTAGGCTATTTCTTTTCCATTTTTTTGACCAGGAACTAATAAGTATTAACGACATTCTTACACTATATATGTCGTCATCTCCGAATAATAGCTTCTAATGTCAACAGAAAACTTTTGCAAATAACAACATTGTTAATGGTTCATGTCGACATTGTCTCTTCAACATTACACAAATTCCCATCTTTAGGGCCTAATATCTCTAATCTATCAAACAAGATTTTTATACCTCAGATAAACCTCTGTAAACAAAAATATGTTTATAAATAAGCAGCGTGAGTTATTCACTGTTACAAACCCAAAAAGGAAGAGAAAAAAGGTCAAAAACCCTAACGTGTACATCAAGTGCCAAAGATGTGTTGCTTCTCAAAACCCCTGCTTGTAGCTTTCGTTTTCTTGTTGGTTACTCTACCTCTTCTTGTCTCAGCTACGGAGGTAATAAACGAATGTGGTGGCTCTAGCGGAAGAGCCTCCGCTGCGGAGAAGGAAACGGTTCTGAAATACAAGATCGGAGCCTTCTTCTCCATCTTAGTCGCAGGAGTATTCGGAGTATGTTTACCTATCTTCGGTCTCAAGTCAGAGAGCAACTTCTTCATGTTTGTTAAGGCATTTGCCGCAGGAGTAATCTTAGCCACTGGTTTCGTCCACATCCTTCCAGATGCCACCGAGAGTCTCAAGAGTCCGTGCATAGGAGAAGAACCACCGTGGGGGAATTTTCCTATGACGGGACTAGTCGCCATGGCTGGAGCGATCTTGACCATGTTGATTGAGTCTTTTGCTTCAGGATGTTTGAACAGATCTCGGTTGGAGAAGGAGGCTAAGACCTTGCCGGTGAGCACCGATGGAGGTATGGAGGTTGGCTCTGCTCATACTCATGCCTCACAAGGACATTCTCATGGCTCTTTTCTTGTTCCCCAAGATGATCTGAGGAAAAGAATCGTAACACAGGTAAATAAAATCAGTAAAATCGAGTTTTAGACAAACACACTTGCTAAGGCAATTAAGTAGTACTAATAACATGCTGCTTTGTTTTTGGGCTTCTTTCAAAACCAACCTACAAATTCAATTCAACCCCAAAACCAACCTCTTTTTTTTTGTCATTACTATTCACCATGGAAAATTCCAAACTATCCTTATGCTTTTAAATTATTTACAAAATTGCCATTATTATTTAATTATTTAATAATTTCGAAAATAATAAAAAACCTATAACACCCTAAACATTTCTTCTTATTTACAACAATGCCATTATCATCAATTTTTCAACCACCATTGACAACCATTTTTGAGCTCATTAAACCTCAAAAATTCAATATTAAACCACTTTTTTGTGATTCTAAACAAAAAAACTCTTATTTCCTCTTATTTCCTCTCATTTCCTCTCCATTTCAATCTAAAAAACTCCCATAACTTTCATTTTCATAACCATAATTTCATATTTTCGAGTGTACACTGTTGTGAGTAGGCAAAGTTGGATCCTTTTATTCATATTTGGAGCTTGGATGGTGGAAAAGAGTGGAAACAAGCTTTACATCGGAAAAAGATTACTGTTTTCATGGTTTTCGTCATTTTTTCAGATCTGTGTCGCGACAGTAGACTGTTTTGTATGTCTACGGGAAGATGTAGACTTAAATTGCGGTCTACAAGTCAACGCACAGGTTAGTTTTGCAATTGACCAAAATGCTAAAAACCTATAAAATAGACTTTCTTGGAAGTCTACGATTTTTCCTTTGATAACAAAAAAAAATAGTATGTAAACTTACCAAGAAGTCTACGTAAAGAGGTTAATTTTTGCATTTGACCGAACTTTTGACTTTTCAAAGTAGACTTCCGAATCAGTCTACAAACTGTAGACTGCTAGTAAAGTCTACAGAAGGTCAGTCTTGCATTTGATCCAAACTTTGACTCCGTTGATTAAGTTAGTTTTGTATTTGACTAAATTTTTTAAAAGTTTACCAGGATGGAAAAAATGTGTAGATTTCTTATTCAGTCTACTGAACTCAGAAAAAAAAAGTAGATTGCATATGAAGTCTACTATTTTATTTTGGTCAAATGCAAAAGTAACCCATCGGATTATCGCGTATACTTCATATAACATCTACACAGTTGTAGACGTTTGTGTCAGTCTAATTTTAGAAAGTCAACTTGGTCAATTGCAAAAACTAACATGTTCAGAAAAATAAAAAAAATGTAGACGGTTCATGAAGTCTACTTTTCAACTGTAGACTATTTCTGAAGTCTACTTTTCAAAGTCAAATTTGGGATGAGTTCTGGTCAATTGCAAAAACAAACCTTTTCAAAATGTAGACTGAAAACTAAGTCTACTTGTGTAATATCACAACGTTTTTTTTAAATACAGATAGTAACCCGTGAATTTTGCAATTGCAAAAACTAACTCAAACTGTAGACCTATATGATAGTCTATGTTTTTGTTGGCAGTAACGAAAGTCTACTCTTGAAAATCTATAAAAAGTGAATTTGTGTATTATTCATAATGTATTTTCAAGATTTTTTGTTTCAAATTGTGTATTAGTTAATACTAATTGTTCTTAACTATTTTTAAAAGATAAAATTTTATAATTAGGAAACTATCGAATTTTTGGTTTGAGTATGTAGTTAGATAACATGTGTAGACATCTCTGGAAGTCTACGTTTATAATTTTATCAAACATAAAATTATTGGTCGCTAATTTCGTAAATGTATTATTTTTGCAGGTAATTTTTAATTTGCCTGTTGTGTATGGAGAATGGGTGGTGAAAGGCTCTTTGTGGGAGTTTGTGGTTGATAAATGGAAAAAAAGGAGAATGTTCTTTGTGCATGATGGTTGTACATATGGTGAACTTCTTGAAATGGCACAAGAAGATTATGATCTGGACAAGAAAACCGAGAAGGTGGAGCTGACATATTCCTTACCAGACGTACTTTTAGAGAAAATGGATCCGGATACTACTCCTATGCATGTCACGAGTGATAGACAAGTACGGAACTCTATCGAGTTATGTAAGACCCAAATTGTATGCCTTTGTGCATCAAGCCAGTGTCAACTAGAAGTTGGAGGTGACGACGAGCTATGACTTGTATTGTTGCTTTGGATGTTGTCTTATGTGTTGAACTTATGTTTGATTTGTGGGTCTTTAGTCAGTGTTGAACTTATGAGTTGTATTGTTGCTTTGGATGATGTCTTATGTGATGAATGTTGAGTTTGTAGGTCTTTTGACATGTTTATTGCATGGCTGATTTCGGCCGAGCAGACTTACGTTTTAATCTTCTTTTAACGTAGACTTCTTGGTTAGTCTACTGTATTTTTGTTGAATTTGTGATGAATATTTCGAAAATAAGAGTAATACTGATAATATCTGATACAAAAGAAGCTGCATGATAGTCTAGCAGCAGACTTAAGTATTAGTCTTCTTTTACAGAAGACTTTCACAGAAGTCTGCTGCATGCAAATTACATAGTCTGTTACAGCCACAAGTCTGGTACAAAAGCCTACTACATCAGTTTTAATTGTTTGGATGATTAGAGTATCTTATGTAAAAAATTGACAGCTAACAAAAATTAATAATATCATACAAGTGAAACACAACTAAAAAATGAATACAATATTTATAAATTATGCATCAAACAATTATTTACAAATGAATATTTTGTTATGAAAAATTATTACAAATCATTTTATTAAATATTTGTTTTTAGTGTGTTTGATTTTTCATAATCTTGATGCTTCAAATAAAATCTTGGAAAAAGTACCTGCAAAATAAGATAAAATTATGAGAAAACATAAGAATAAATATAAATAATAATTTAGTAGACTTTTTATTAAGTCTACTTAAAGTTTATGGTTTAGTAGACTTTAGTTGAAGTCTACACTAGCGGAAAATTTTTAGATCTATTAGTGTACATTTAGAAATTCTTTTTTGTTCTTTAAGTATGAAAAATATATACATTAAAATATGAAATGAGTTTAAATCTAAAAAACTTTAGAAAATATATTTTAAAAGAAAAAATAGTAATAAATTAAAGACATAGTTTTAATATGTAATTTTATTTAAATATAAGTATAAAAACATATTTAAAATCTATAGATGTAAATCTTACATTTTTGGGAGGAGGAGATAACAACCATGGAAAAAAATATCTGCAAAATTAGATAAAATTATTTAAAGAACATAGGAAAAATTATTCATATTTTTGTAGACTTTCAATGAAGTCTACTTAAAATCTTGTGGTTTAATATGAAATCTACTAGCCTTAGCTTATAAGCAAACTTCATTAGAAGTCTACACTATCTGATATTTTTCAGATCTGGAAAATATGTGTACATTTTTAAATGTAAATCTAGTTTTAAATCTGGAAATACTTCAAAATAGAATTTATAAGATAAAATAGTAGCAAATTAAATCCACAGAGATTGATCTATAATTTTATTTGAATATAACATATAAATACACATTTAAAATCTATAGATCTAAAACTTATATTTATAGAGGAGAATATGAAAATCATGAATGATAATACCTACAAAAAAGACAATATTGTGAGAAATAAATAACATAAAATTACACATTTAAAATCTATAGATCTAACACTTACATTTTTAGAGGAAAAGATGAAAACCATATATAATAATACCTACAAAAAAGATAATATTGTGAGAAATAAATAACATAAAAGTACATATTTAAAATCTACAGATCTAAAACTTACATTTGTAAAGGAGATGATGAAAACCATGAATCATAATACCTAATATAACAAGATAATATTATGAGAAAGATATGAGAGAAATGAGAGAATTTTAGAGAGAAGGGAGAGAGTTTTAGAGAGAAGTGAGATATGCAGCCATTTTGGAGAGAGGTTGTGTAAATTTCATTTATATAGGGAGACAAAAATGAAACTAGGTTAAAATTTACGACACTGTAGACTTCTTTTGAAGTCTACTAAAATTAAAATTCTTAGAGTATATTTTATTGTAACTTAGTAGACCTTTTAGAAAGTTTACTATGATAATTTCATTATTTATTTTTTCTTTATTTTTGATAATTTTTATATATGATTTATTAATTTTTTTTCTTTATTTTTAATAGTTATAGTATATGATTTTACATTTTTATTCTTAAAGAACTCACTTAATTTTAAAATAATGATATTTTGTAAAAAAATTTAAAAATGCAAACTGTTCTAAGAAACCCTAAACCACAAAATTCAAACCCTAAATGTTAAGGCTTGGTTTAAATTGAATTAGGTTATAATTTACTTGGTTAAATCCGGTTAGGTTAAATTTGATGAGAATAGACCTTAAAAGACAGTTTACACTCACCAAAGTAGACTGATTTGTAAATCTACGAAACCCTAAACCACAAAACTCAAACCCTAAATGTTTATTTGATAATCAAAAGAGTCTCAATTTTATTGTATCAAATATCAAATTACAAAATATAAACTACTTAGTAATTATATATTAATTTAAACAAAAAAAAATCAATCTAAATCTAACCCTGAAGATCTAACCATTAAAGATATAACATGTTATGTGACATTTTGTTACTAAATCATAAACATTGTCTCACATGGTTACCAAATCAATATATATTCTTTTTAGTTGTTCACTTATATACAAATTTAGTTTATAAACTTTATATTAGCCTTTAAATTGATGATTAATTAATAATTTCACAAAAAAATAATTTTATATATTTTTAAACGTAATTAACTAGATCAAATTAAAATGTAGACTACAAATTAAGTCAACAGTGTAGACTGTGTACGACGTCTACAGATATGTAGACTACGTTTGTTATGTGTAGACTTACGAAGGACAGAACAGTAAAATAACTTTATGTTTTTTTGTTTGGTCACAAGGGCTAAATAGTAGTTTTAACACCCATTTAGGTTGGGTTTGCAATTGATTGAATATAGGGTCTACTTTTAGGGTTGCAATCAATATTTGAGTTGGTTTTAGCAATTTTCCCTTTGTTTTTCTTATGGTGTTATTAGATATTGGAGTTGGGGATTGTGGTTCACTCAGTGATAATAGGGATATCTCTGGGAGTATCTCCGAGTGTAAGCACAATAAAGCCTCTCTTGGCAGCAATCACTTTCCATCAGCTCTTTGAAGGGTTTGGTCTTGGTGGTTGCATCTCTGAGGTAATTTTTAAATCTCTTTCTCTTAATTTCTCTTGTATTTATGATTTTACCAACTAATTATAATTAGGTGATTCTCCCGTGCTCATGCACGGGAATAAATACTTATAAAATAATCAAATCATAATAATTGTAAAATATTTACATATGTTTTTTATAACTTTCAAGTAACTTTATAACTTATATTTATGATGAATAAAGGGAATTGTATATATCATTATATAGATATATCTATACATTTGTTCATAACTTTTAAGTTATTTTAATTTATATCATGGAAATAATATTAAGTATCACTATGTTCTCATCTTAATTAGATATGCGATTCTATTTATAGTAATTTGGATTAATTCATGTATGGTATCGTTAAGTTTCATATTTGGTTTGAAAGTAAACAACACTTTTTAATTAAGTTAAAATTAGATTAATTTCATTTAGTTTGGTTCATTTTATTAGATTTGTAAATATATTTATACAAGTTCTTATAATTTAATATATGTTTTCTGAGAAAAGAAATATAAAGCTAGAATAGCATTAATAATTACTTCTAATATTTTAAAATATTAATATATGTTATTTTGGAGAAAATTATATAAAATAAATTAATGTGCTAAGAGATTGAGAATTGAATAAGCAAACCAATTCAGAAATATTCCAAAACTTCATTGATTAATTTCAAATTCGTAAGGTAGTTACACCCAGAAATTCAAAAGATTGTATCTATCCGTGTGTTTTCATCTTAATTAGATATCTTATTTCAAACATAATATTTTGGACAGTTCAAGTGTTCATTGTTTGGTATGTTTTGCATCTATTATTTCAAATTGGACAACTATTTTTTTACTTTAATAATATTAAAATTGGATTACTATTCTTAGCTTAATTTAGTTCAGTTCATCCTTTTATATTTGTAATATATTTTATAAATCTTATAAAATTTGGTAAGTTTATTTTTAAAAAGATAAAAACACACATACAATATTGTAGTTGCATTCATGAACATATTTTATAATATTTGAAAATTCATGTACATATATGAATATTTATAAAAAAAAAACTAAATCATAATAATTGGTAAATCATCACTTGTTTAGAATTGTGAATACATTTTATAATTTAATCAATGAAAGTTAGGTAAAAAAATAATTTTAATTTATAATTTTTCTTAATGATATTAGATGATCACTTTACGTTGTTTGAAATTAATTTTCTTAAAATCAATTAATCAAAAATATAATCATTATAAAAATATGTTTTCTTAAAAATTATCTTAACTATTTTTAATTATATATATACACCTATATATTTTGAAAATTATTAGATATTCACTTTTTATTTATGTTTTTAGCGCAAATATAAAGTAGGAAAAAATAAATTCGTTTTTTGTATATACAAAATCTATATAATTTATAGATATTTCCTTTTTACTATATATATGGGTTTATAAAATAAATAAACTATAATAAAAAGATAATTCAAGCTTTATTAATAAAAAGGAAACTAAACAATTTTTAGTAATGATAATTAGGTATGACTAAAATTAATTCATTAAGGGTATTCACGTATTGAGAATCAACGTGAGCGTGACACATATGAAACTGACTTCTCAAATAATATTATAGAGATTAAATAAGCAAACTAAAACACTGTGTTTTCTGTGCAGGCAAAATTTGGAGTTAAGAAAATTTGGATTATGGCGTTGTTCTTTGTATTAGAGAATGATGAGAGTAGATGATTGGAAGAAATGTATATTGACTCTCATAAGAATAATAGTTAGGACTACATACATATTTATACTAGTGATATTTCTTAATCTATGTAGATACAAATATGTGTAATATCTTATATAATAAATATACAATATTTGCTAATAATATCTATGATACTCTATATCCTTCTATATGCCCCCTCAATCTCAAGGTGGTAATGAAGTGGTAGTGAAATGGCAAGCTTGAGATTGACTTGTGGTAATTTGATTTGAGTACTTGGATCAAAGGCGGAAGATGGCTGTGCTAGTGGTGAGGAGATGGATGGACGGTGATGATAACGACGTGCCTTCTTTGGTGGTTGTGATCTTATTGACAAGCCCAAACGCTTTAGAAACGTTGATGGTTGGAATGCAACACAGACCCATAATCTCATTTTTATGACATGCTAAGTTGCATGAGAAGAAACACCTTGGCTTGGGAACAAATTTTTTTTTTTTATGTTTTTTTTTAATACTTAAGAAATATTGAACCAAAAAAACGCTTTTTTGTTTTTTTTTTTTAAAGGAAAAAAAAATAGATTCAGAGGTCTCTGGAGACTTAAATAATAAGAAACTCCATGGCTTTAAGAAAAGGAAAAAAACAAAACAAGAAGCATTAAGCTTTGATTTTGGAAGTGAAGCCATGATGGCTTAAGAATTATAAAGATAAAAGAGAGCCATGAATATAAAGAAGCACTAGGCTTGGATTCAGAGGTCTATGATAGACTTGAATAACAAAAAGCTCAATGGCTTAGATTCAGACGTTCACATGAACATGAATGGTCGAAGCATATAGCTTAACAGAAAATATATAATAGAAGCTCAATGGCTTGAAATAAAAAAATAAAAATAAAGAAGCTATATAGCTTGAAGAAAATAAAAGAAAAACAGAAACGGAGCAGATCGTTAGATCATTGTAGCTCTGATACCATATTAGAGAATGATGAGAGTAGATGATTGGAAGAAATGTATATTGACTCTCATAAGAATAATAGTTAGGACTACATACATATTTATACTAGTGATATTTCTTAATCTATGTAGATACAAATATGTGTAATATCTTATATAATAAATATACAATATTTGCTAATAATATCTATGATACTCTATATCCTTCTATACTTTGCACTCACGGCACCAGCAGGGATCGGAATTGGCATTGGAGTAGCTGAGATTTACAATGAGAATAGCCCGATGGCACTAAAAGTGTCCGGTTTTTTTTAACGCTGCAGCTGCTGGAATCTTGATTTACATGGCTCTTGTTGATTTGGTAGCTCCAGTATTCATGAACCACAAAGCTCAAAGTAGTATGAAAATACAATTGGCTTGTAGTTTTTCTCTGGTTCTTGGGGCTGGTTTGATGTCCCTTTTAGCTGTATGGGCTTGAAGAAATTTTGTTTTTTTGTTTGTTGAGGTTTTTTGTTTTAGTTTTTGGGCTTTGCAAATGTTTTTTCGTTACTTGAGACTTTTTAGACAAAAATCAAATATCATTTTGACTTAGATTTGGATACAATGATATATCAGTCAATTTCGTTTCAAGATGTTATCAGCTCTTGACTACTTATTATGAGAAAATGGAATGTAAATCGAAACCTCAGCGTCTCGTGACGTAGTATGCAAGGGAACATACGAGCAGCAACTACAGAGGAGACAGACATAGCAAATCGCTCCCACAACCTGCAAAGCAAAAGAAGAAAGAATGACATATGGATGATTTT
>NW_026615752.1:0-40200 GCF_000801105.2 Raphanus sativus
CTCCCTTTCATAGATAGACTTCATACGCTGTCGATCAGTCAGAGCTTGACTGAAGAAAGCGATAGGACGGTGGTTTTGCATGAGAAACGGCGCCCACCCAAACCCCGAGGCGTCCGACTCCACCACAAACGGAAGTTCGAAGTCAGGCATCGCCAAGACCGGGACAGTAGTCATAGCTTGTTGGAGTGCTCGAAATGCCTCCGTTGCGGCGACGTTCCACACGAACTGCTCCTTCCGTAGCAGACAAGTAAGCGGTCTTGCAATGTTCCCGTAGTCCTTGACAAACTTGCGGTAGTAGCCCGTCAAACCCAAAAAGCCCTCAACTCTTTGACATTTTTAGGCTCCCTCCACTTAAGCATCGCTTTGACCTTCTCCCCATCCACTGCAACACCATCTCCAGATATAACATGGCCCAAGTACTCCACTTGCGAGCTCCCAAACTGACATTTCTTGAAGTTCGCATAAAGTTTTTGATCCTGCAGAACCTTCAGAACTATCTGTAAGTGTTCCTTGTGCTCTGCCACCCGTACGGCTGTAGACCAGGATATCGTCAAAGAAGACGAGGACAAACCGACGGAGGTAGGGACGAAATACTTGATTCATCAAAGCTTGGAACGTTGCTGGAGCGTTTGATAACCCGAAGGGCATCACGCGGAACTCGTAGTGACCGTCGTGAGTGCGGAAGCCGTTTTAGGGATGTCCTCCTGCTTCACAAGTATCTGGTGATATCCTGAACGCAAGTCCAATTTGGAGAACACCTGTGCGCCATGGAGTTCATCGAGCAACTGATCGATCATCGAAATCGGATACTTGTCAGGAACTGTCACCTTATTCAGTGCCCTGTAATCCACGCAAAAACGCCAGCTGCCATCCTTCTTCTTCACGAGGAGTACAGGACTGGAGAAGGGACTTCCACTCTCCTGTATGATACCCGTAGCGAGCATGGACGCAATCTGACGTTCAATTTCGGCCTTTTGTATATGGGGGTATCGAAAGGGCCGAACACTGACAGGTCGTGCTCCTTCCTCCAAAGTGATGCTGTGTTCTTTCCCGCGGGATGGTGGAAGTTCCGTAGGTTCTGCAAATACAGGAGCATACTGCTGCAATAACCCCTTCCACTCCTCCGGTAGAGCCATTGCGACGACCTCCTCAGCAGTTTGCAAACTGCCAAATTCCACCAGAACTCCCTCCCCTTCCGCCTCCACAATCTTCCAGAGGGATTTCAATGAAACTGCTTCAGAGTGTAAACTCAAGTCGCCTTTCAACTCGACCCACTTGCCAGCAACACAAATCTTCATCCACTGCTGTTGCCAGTTCACCCGCATCTCGCCTAGTGGGTCAAGCCATTGCACGCCTAAGATGATATCTGCAACTCCTAACTCCAAGGGAAGGAAGCTGGTAGTGAACTGACACGAAGGCAGGATCAACGTCACTCCATCCACAACACCTCTGCCTTGTACATTCACTCCCCCAGCTACCAGCACGCCATAGCTCCTCGTGGAGCTCAGAGGAAGCTTCAGTTCGGCAATCAGCTTTGAGGAGATGAAATTGTGTGTGGCTCCGCTATCGATGAGCACCACCACCTCCCGATTCTGAATGACTCCCCGAAGCTTCATTGTTCGTGGTGAAGAGATCCCCACCACTGAGTTGACTGATACCTCCGCTACCAAAGCTGCGACCCCCTCCACAGTTTCCTCCAGCTCGCATGGTTCATCCAACAGCTCCTCTTCGACACCATTAGGATGAAGCAGCATCACCGTCAACTGAGCTTGAGCACACGGATGGTTGGGGTGAAACTTCTCATCACATTTGAAACACAACCCCTGCGCCTTCCATCGCTCCACTTCCGTCGGAGTCAGACGACGAAACGGAGGCTTGAGGCGGCCATGATTTGTCGCAGCCCTAGCTCCGATTCCCCGCTGTGTCGCATTAGGAAATGTTGGTTGAGTTTTGGGCTTGGGTTGCGCGACAGTCTGGGCCTGCACACCGCTAATGGGCTTACTCGTGTGAGATGGCCCACTAGACATCTGCTTCGAAGGTTTGACCGGAGCTAACGCCTCCTCCGTCTCCCAGTCCTCCACCTTCAACGCAGCTCTCATCATGTGTTGTAAGCCCCGAGCATCCAGCATCTTCACCCCTTTACGAATCTTACCCAACAACCCATTCATGTAGGCGAACTCCAGCACCGACTCAGGAACTTCCGGCGCGTGAGAAGCCAGATTGATGAAATCTCTGTGATACTCACGAACCGTTCCTTCCTGAAGAATCTTCAACAGACGTTCGCCGGCGGAGACATCTTGAAGCGTCGAGTATTGAGTTAACACACGATGCTTAAGCTGTTCCCACGTACGAAAGGGGTTGCGAGTGCGTTCCCACCGGTACCACAACAGTGCATCACCGGAGAAACACAGCCGCACCAGTCGTAGCTTCTCGTCCTCCATAAACTCCCCCAACTCAAAGTATTCCTCCACCCGTAAGATCCATCCTTCAACCTCCGAACCGTCGAATGTTGGAATATCCACACGGCGGGACCACGACGGTTGACGCCAAGGCAGGGGATCGTCGTTAAGGTTGGATCCCTGACCCCGGTGGTTCCGGCTGAAATAACCGTCTTCACTCATCAGAAACGGCGTCGGAAACTTCGTCGGGCTCCGGTGAAGGATCTCATCATCAACTCTGCTCCCGATCGTTGGTTCAGAGACAAGGTCAACAGATTGATGTGCCTTTCCCTTCTCCAACTCTCGCAGCTTGACCTTCTCGGCTTCCTTCTCCTTCTGCTCAACCTCCCAACGACTGAACATGACAGCCAGTTGTTGCTGCATCACGTTCATCGTCTGCTCTATCGGCGCCAAACGAGAGATCTCCTGCTCCACCAGCGAGATCCGACTCATTTGTTGCTGCATCTGCTCGAGCGTAACCTCAGGATCCTTTTTCGGAGGCATGGTTCCCAGATTCGAAGGCTCTGATACCAAATGATACACTTTTGATGTATCGAACTTGTATAAGATCAGAGAATAAGAAAATAAAGAACTTTGTATTGATGAAAGCGAGTACAAGAGTTTTTCTTAGGAGTTTCTCACTCTCCTCTCGACTGATTTCACAATACAATCGATACCTCTCTCCTCTCTCTACTCTCTCTCTTTATACAAAAGTTGTTACGCTAAGGCTCGTGATCCCATGCTCTCCTGGTGACCAACGACGCACGTGATCCTGTCTGTGACTCAGCAACAGAGCCGTTATTCCCTTATTCCTTATCCATCTTCTAGAACCTGCCCTCAAGTACCAACGCTCTTTGGGCCAATGAACTCCACTCCCTCTCCTCACTTACGGGCCCTGCGAGAGTACTGATACAAGATCGGTGGATGTGTGGCCTCATACGTATCACTTTTCTTGTACTATGTTTCATAAAAAAATGTATTTTTTTTTTCAATGCAGGTCAAGGGGAACTGGGTGCCTAAGCAAAAAAAGATTTCCATGCTGATGGAAGATCTGCAGAAGATCAGGCAACAATTCTCGTTTGTTCAGCCTGTTCTGGTATCTGGAAACGAAGTTAAGTTTGCTTATAAACTCGCCAGGGAATCGATACTTCCTCGTGGAGCTGCTCGCCAAGCAAAAGTAGCTTGGAAAGAGGAGTGTCTCATCTGCTACAGCGAGTTCGATCTCGAGCGCATGTTTTCCGTTGGTAAATGCCGTCACCGCTTTTGCTTCCACTGCGTGAAGCAGCACGTGGAGGTGAAGCTGCTTCACGGAACGGTTCCAAACTGTCCTCACGATGGCTGCAAGTCCGAGATGGTTATGGATGCGTGTCGCAGGCTTTTGACTCCGAAACTGAGCGAAATGTGGAAGCAAAGGATTAAAGATAACGCGATACCTGTCGCGGAGAGAGTCTACTGCCCTTATCCTAGGTGTTCGGCTTTGATGTCCAAAACCAAGATAACTGAATCTGCCAAGAGCTTGCTCTCTGTGTACCCTGAGTCTGGAGTTAGGAGGTGCGTTGAATGTCGTGGACTCTTCTGTGTGGATTGTAAAGTCCAGTGGCATGGGAAGGTGTCATGCACCGAGTACAAGAAACTGCATCCTAATCCTCCAGCAGATGATGTGAAGCTAAACTCTCTCGCGAATAACAAAACGTGGTGTCAGTGTGACAAGTGCCAACACGTGATTGAACTTACACAGGGATGCAATCACATAACTTGCAGGTATCTCTCTATCTACTACTTGTTGCGTTTCAATTTTTTTTTTGTCTTCTTTAACCATATATATTAATGTCATATCTCATTTTGTATTGTCGTTAGATGTGGGTTTGAGTTTTGCTACAACTGTGGAGGAGAATGGAACAAGGAGACGGGGACTTGTGCTAAACACTGCCCCACCTTGGAGGAAGCATGCTTCACGCGTCAAGTCTGTGTGGGGACTAACAACTACTATGATTATGATGATGAAGAAGACTATGAAGAAGATTATGATTCAGATTACGACGTGGATGATGAAGATTCTGATTACGGCTTTGGTGACTTCCCATTTGGTTTTGGGCAGAAGAATATGAATGATGCTAATCCTGAAGATTCCTTTGATCCTTTCTCCGAACTGCCTCCTGGTAAATGTGCCCTTTCAAAAAAAATTTCTCTAAAGTCGAGTATTCTGAAATAACAATCTGTTGGAAAAATTCATGTAGGTGTGCCCCGTTCCCACCGGATGCTGGAGTACAAGGCTCTTCACCACATGCTTAACCCGGGTGTGGAGTTTGCAAGTGAGGACTGCCCATACTTTGGAAAGTATGGAAAGTACGCTACGTTTTATGACTCGGACGGCTATGAATACGATGATTACTCCAACCCTTTCCATCCTGACTACGACTGAGGTTTCTTTTCTACTTGCTTCATTAATGAGTTTGATGGGTTTGATGGATTATGATTGACTACAATAGTTCATAGGGTTAGATTGGTATGTGAGTTCATGTCTAACTGCACAACAAAGAATCCATAAATTCATAACTCACATTCTAGTAATATGAGTGTATATGATGTACTTGATTGTTAATAGTGGGGTTGAAATAGTCAATGAAGCTGACCTTGACTTAAATATAACGTCTATTATGCTTATTATTATATGAAGAAAATCATCCACCTCATATTACTTTTACTATGCATTATCTTAACGTCGGAGAATATCTCTCGCCTCCTCGTAATTCATACGGCAAAATAACTTTAGAAACGTTATCAGTCAGTCAACTTGAAAGTTCTAATGATTTGAATTTTTAGTTAACTTCCAAATCCGTTTTTAACTTATGAGAAATTTGGTTTTTTGCATCTTCACCGTCCTTTATCTTCTTTAGTGATCAGTCTATTGACATTTTCCTCTTACATAAATACAAAAGACCTCATCAGGTCCCTTCCTCTACACCTCTACTTTTCTTCTTGGAATTCATTTTTCTGTCTTGACTAAGACATGTTTTCAAAAGTCTTTAGTAAGAGAAACGTAATCTACCATACAGATTCCGAAGCAGTCGTAAGTTGACTTTTTATGTCATATTCAATGTGGGTCTACACTCTATACAGCTAGAGAGAGTAAAAGAGATACTAATTGCTAACCATTGGAGCAGATAAATGCAATAATTAAAAGAAAACAAAACAAAAGAAGCAAAACGATCTCTCTCAGTTTCATTACCAATGACTAAAGGATTGGTTCTGAGAATGGTCTTGATGATATGTTATTTTCTTCGCTCATCATTTCAACAAGAGCCACCGTTTGTCTACAACAACTTCGACCAAGCAGGCAACAATCTCCACCTCGACGGTGGTGCAAGAATCCTCCCACAACACGGTGGCGGCCCCCTGCAGCTCACAAACGCAACGCTTCGCCAGATGGGCCACGCTTTCCTCCAGCAACCGATCGATTACAAACCATCCGAACCAGTCTCCTTCTCCACGCATTTCGTCTGCGCACTTCTCCCAGCAGGCGAGACGAGCGGACACGGCATGGCGTTCGTCGTCTCTCATTCCACGGATTTCACCCACGCCGAGCCCACAAGGTTCTTCGGTATCTTCAACACGTCTTCGAACGGATCCACCTCCACGCGCGTGCTGGCGATAGAGCTCGATACTGCTCTAGCTCCGGAGCTGAAAGACATCAGTGATAACCACGTTGGGATCGATGTGAACAGCCCGGTGTCTAAACTCTCAGCCAACGCTTCTTATTTTTCGGACAGAGAAGGTAGAAACATAGACGTAAAGCTACTGAGTGGAGATCCTATTCAGGTTTGGGTTGATTACCAAGGAAACACACTCAACGTTACACTGGCACCTCTCAAAGTCCAGAAACCGAGCCGTCCTCTCTTGTCGTCGACATCCATCGATCTCACCGAGATTGTGCAAGGTAGAAGAATGTTCTTCGGGTTCTCCGGTGCAACCGGGTCGATCATGAGCTACCAGTACATACTCGGGTGGAGTTTCAGCAAAACCATGGCGTCCCTTCAAAGCATTGACATCTCAAAGCTTCCTAAAGTTCATCACCCTAGCAATAATAAACATCAGGCTCCATCGTTGGCCCTGGATGCTCTGCTTAGTTTAATAGCTTTCTTGGTTTTGGGGCTTCTCTTTGGAGCTTACATGTATAGGAGAAACTTGTACGCTGAAGTAAGAGAGGAGTGGGAGAAGGACTATGGTCCACTCAGATACTCCTACAAGTCTCTATACAAAGCAACGAAAGGGTTTAGTAAAAACGAGTTTCTTGGGAGAGGAGGTTTCGGCGAAGTCTACAGAGGAACACTCTCTAAAAGCAGAGAAGTGGCTGTGAAGAGAGTATCACACGACGGTGAGGAAGGTACGAAGCAGTTTGTAGCTGAGATTGTTTGCATGAGGAGCTTAAAACACCGGAGCTTGGTTCCGCTTCTTGGTTACTGCAGGAGGAAACGCGAGTTGCTGTTAGTCTCTGAGTACATGCCGAACGGTAGTCTTGATCATTACTTGTTTGATCATAGCAAAACGTCTCTTCCCTGGTGGAGAAGAGTTATGATTGTGAAAGACATCGCGTCGGCTCTTAGTTACTTACACACGGAAGCTGATCAAGTTGTTATACACAGAGACATCAAAGCTGCTAACGTTATGCTTGACGCCGAGCTCAACGGAAGGTTGGGAGATTTTGGTATGTCGAGGCTGTACGACAGAGGAGCTGATCCGACCACGACGGCTGCGGTGGGAACCGTCGGTTACATGGCGCCAGAGCTTATAACGATGGGACCATCCACCGGAACCGACGTGTATGCGTTTGGTGTTTTCTTGCTCGAAGTAGCTTGCGGGAGGAGGCCTGTGGAGTCCACCTTGTCTGCTGAGAAACGGTTTCTGATCACGTGGGTTTGTGATTGCTGGAGGAGGTCTTGTTTGGTTGACGCTAGAGATCCGAGGTTGGGAGAGTTCTCGGTTCAGGAAGTGGAGAGGGTTCTGAAACTCGGTTTGCTGTGTGCGAATCTTGCTCCCGAGGGGAGGCCGAGTATGGAACAGGTTGTGCAGTATGTGAATGGTAACATGGATTTGCCGGAGTTTTGGCCGCATTCTCCGGGGATTGGAGTTCTCACTCCAATGGCGGTTTCACAGATCCCTTCACTCTCACTGTCATCTTCCTCCGGCAACAACTCTATGTTTGTTACTCACTCGGTGGTCTATGGGAGGGGACGGTGAAAGTTTCTAGCAAAATTGCCCCTTCTTTGGTCTCTTAGTATTGACAATATACTCCATCAAGCTTGGCTGGTAAAAGGATTAAACAAAAAATGAATGGTCTTTCTTGTAAAATTTTGGCGGCTAAATATTTGTAAAGCAAGCTGATGTCACTCTTTTTATTCAAAGGCATGAACCAATCATAGATCTTCAAAGCTTGAACTTTGTCTGAGATACTTTTTTTTATCAGTTGTTGTTCCTTACTTGGGAATGAGTCAACAAATTTGTCTGTTGTTCTGCAATGATATGGTTATGATATATTTTTTATGTCGGAGAATTGGCAATCATCAAAGACACAACAGTTTAACTTTTATGCTAGATTACTGGTCTGTAATGTATTACTGCATAACAGAAATCATAGGAGTGGATGTTAGAAATAGCTTTGGAACATTAGGGTAGATGGTAGAGATTACCGTGAAGTGTGTGGATGTGATATTCTTGATTAGCTAACAGTGGGATTGAAATAGTCGTTGTTCAATGACAATGAAGTTGACCTTGTCCTAAACATTAACTTATACATTGTTTGCATCTTCACTGTCATTCCTTTCTTCTTAACTGATCAAAATTATTTGACAATTTCCTCTTTGAATATTAATATAAAAGACCCATCAAGCCAATTATTTTTCTCATGGATGTCATTTTGCTGTCCCCACTACCAATAGGACAGGTATTCGAAAGTCTTGCTAAGGGAAGAGTGATTTATCATAAATATTCCAGTGCAATCGTTAATGGGTTGACTTTGATACCATATTGAATGGGTCTACAACCAACCAGAGACCAAAGAGAAAAGTGGTAATCATTGGAGCAGAGAAGGGAAACTAAAAAAAAACAAAACAAAAGAAACAGGATAACTCTCTGAGTTTCATTACCAATGACCCGAGGATTGGTTCTGGGAATCATCTGGATGATGTGCTGTCTTTGCCCATCATATCAACAAGAGCTGCCGTTTGTCTTCCACAGCTTCGGCTATGATAGTTATCTTCACCTTGACGGTGGTGCAACGATCCTTCCACGCAGTGGTGTCCTGCAACTGACAAGTGAAAATACCCTCCAGGCGGGTCATGCTTATCTTAAGCAGCCGATTGATTTCAATTCATCTGAACCAGTCTCCTTCTCGACACAATTTGTGTGTGCGCTGGTCCCTGCAGGTGATCCTAGTGGCCATGGCTTGGCGTTTTTTGTGTCTCATTCCACTGATTTTAAAGACGCGGAAGCAACTCGATTCTTCGGGCTTTTCAACCCAAATGGATCTTCTTCCACTCGTGTTCTTGCTGTTGAGCTTGATATATCTAAAGCTCTAGATTTGTTGGACATCAGTGATAATCACGTTGGGATCGATGTGAATAGCGCGGTGTCCAAACTATCAGCCAACGCTTCTTATTTTTCAGACAAGGAAGGTAGAAACAAAGACATAAAACTCTTGAGTGGAGATCCTATTCAGGTTTGGATTGATTACCAAGGAACAACACTCAATGTTACACTGGCCCCTCATAAAACCAAGAAACCAAGCCGACCTCTTTTGTCATCCACATCCATCAATCTTACCGAGATTGTCCAGGGTAGAAGAATGTTTTTCGGCTTTTCAGGTGCAACGGGGGCAATCATGACCAACCACTACATACTCGGGTGGAGTTTTAGCAAAAGCCTGGCGTCGCTGCCCAACATTGACTCCTCAAGACTTTCCAAAGTTCCTTCTACAAGCACTAGAAACAGGCTTACGTCTCTGGTGCTTGATGCTCTGCTTGGTTTAATAGCTTTCTTAGTTTTGGGGTTCCTTACTGGAGTTTGTTTGTATAGGAGAAACTTGTACGCCGAAGTAAGAGAGGAATGGGAAAAGGAATACGGTCCACTCAGATACTCGTACAAATCTCTATACAAAGCGTAAGAATGAGTTTCTTGGGAGAGGAGGTTTCGGTGAAGTCTACAAAGGAACACTCCCTGGGAGCGGAGAAGTGGCTGTGAAGAGAGTATCACACGACAGTGAGGCAGGCATGAAGCAATTTGTCGCTGAGATCGTGTGCATGAGGAGTTCAAAACACCGGAGCTTGGTTCCACTTCTTGGTTATTGCAGGAGAAAAAAGGAGTTGTTGCTGGTCTCAGAGTACATGCCAAATGGTAGTCTTGACCATTACTTATTTGATCATAATGGATCGTCTCTTCCATGGTGGAGAAGACTTGTGATTCTCAAAGACGTTGCGTCTGCTCTTAGTTACTTACATACAGAAGCTGACCAAGTTGTTATACACAGAGATATCAAAGCTGCTAACGTGATGTTGGACGCGGATTTCAACGGAAGGTTGGGAGATTTTGGTATGTCCAGGTTGTATGACAGAGGAGCTGATCCAACCACAACTGCTGCAGTGGGAACTATTGGTTACATGGCACCTGAGCTTACAACAATGGGGCCTTCCACTGGAACTGACGTATACGCGTTTGGTGTTTTCTTGCTTGAAGTAACTTGTGGGAGAAGGCCCGTGGACCCTAGCTTGTCTGCTTCAAAACGTTTACTGATCAAGTGGGTTTGTGATTGCTGGAGAAGGTCTTCTTTGGTTGATGCCAAAGATCCAAGATTGACAGAATTCTCCTCCCAGGAAGTCGAGAGGGTTCTCAAACTCGGTTTGCTTTGTGCAAACCGTACCCCAGAAGCAAGGCCGACCATGGAACAAGTTGTCCAGTATATAAACGGAAACATAGCTTTGCCAGAGTTTTGGCCACATTCTCCAGGAATTGGAGTTCTCTCTCCAGTGGCGCATTCACCAGCACCACCAATGATCCCTTCACTATCGTTGTCATCTTCCCCCTCCAACAACTCTATGTTTGTTACTCACTCAATACTCTATGGGAGTGGACGATGAAAGTTTCTAACAAACTTGCCTCTTCTCTGGTCTCTTAGTCTTGAATGCTCTTCAACCATTCCCACTTGATTTGTTATGCTTAAACCATGTCCATTCTTCCCTATTCCCCAGCAAGCTTGACTCAAAACGGATAAAACATGAATGACCTTTTGTGTAAATGTTTTGCGGTTACAAACAAACCCTTGTGTATATGTTGTCACCCTTTATTCAAGGAATTACAGATTTTCAGAGCTTGAACTTAGTGTGAGATACTTTCATCAGTTTTTGTTCCGTACATGGGAATAAGTCAACCAATTTGTCTGTTGTTAACTGATAAATAATATGGTTATGACATTTTATGTCGGAGAATTGACAAACACCAAAGACACAACAGTTTAGTCTTTAAATGTGATCTGAATGCTGATGAAACAGAGTTCTTTGGGATTTTCAACATCTCGGCACAGTGCTTCGTACTCTTCTTGGTTTTACCAGTAATCATTGAGGTAACAGACGCATGATAGAAGGTTCTTCCTGGCGGTAAAGACTTCATTCTTTTTGATATTGCTTCGGCTCTTCGTTGTGCACAGAGGAGCCTACCAAGATGTGTTATACGCCGATATTTCAAGGCTTCTCATGTTTAAAGATCACGTTAATAAGTTCACTTATGGTTAGGTGTTTCAATCACATGGAAAACATAACAACTGCAGCCTCTGCTGAGCAACCTACATGCATGCTTTGGTGCCTTTTTTTTTTGCTAGAAGTTACCTTTGGGAAGAGACATGTGGATGGCATGGCAGTCGATAGGCAGAGGATTTTAAAATGTTGCAAAATTATCAGCTTAGGAAGTCGAGATGTCTGAGAAACTTAGGGGTTTTCTGTACCCCAGAACGTCCAGAACTAAGAGCATCCATGGTAGAAGTGGTACATTTCTTGAAGTTGCATTATTCCTGCTATTCTGGGATCACTTCCTGTTCCCTGCTGATTATTGGATTTTTCTCGTTAGCGGTTATCTAGAAAATGTTGAAATCTACACAAGATGCAGGTATCTGACCACTAATCTTGCGCATGATATTCACTTTACATTAATGCAGTTCACCAATAAACCCTTTCCTGCTGCCACACAAAAAGTTGCTTACGTGGGTAGTTAGTAAATAATCCTATATATGTACTATTATATTAGACCTTTGTGGAATATAGGTTGTGCCGTGTAAAAGAATTCTATCTAATCGTATACAGCTCTTACTGTGGCTACTAGTACTACTATGATATTTACCAAACGATGAAAGAAAATGTAATTTATGGATTCTGAATAGCAGAAGAAGAGGTTTATGCTCTAGTGGTTGAATCTCAGCTTTCTTGATTTGATTTGTTGTTCATATGAGGATGTGTTCTCTTGCACCTAACCTACCTACAGGGCTAAATTAAGAAATCACAAAGATTACAGGCTGACAAGGTAGGACCTAACTCTAGTGTCTACTTTCGATCACTTGTGATAACCATCATTTAAAGAACAATCCTAGTTGTCATAATCATTCCAGGCTTTTTTTTCCTAGGCTTCTTAACTTCGATCTGGCTCATAATTAAATTGAAATACTATCATACAACAACATGGTTTTCTCGTGTTCATGCTCAAAAACCCACTTTTTCTTTCAAACTTCTATTTTCTGCAGACGAGAATTATGTGATCCATGTTTTTCCAAGCAATAAGGATTGCAACAAGTGATTAAACAACCATAAAAATGACAATTTGAAAAGGAAGAAAAGAGGTATAAAAAAGATGACGACGACTGAATTTTTTTACTTAATTCTGAGTTTAAGTGACCTGAAAATATATCAGATTCAAAATTATTGTAAATCTGGTCGAAATTGGAATTGGTTTATTCGTCAGTAAGTCTGCCACAACAAAAATTTAAAAGTCTGTCACTTCATAAACAAAAAGTCTGCCAACAATTTTAAGTCGGTTATATAAATCTGCCGTAAGAAAATTAGTCGAACATAAGTAAATAAATCGGTCCATAAGAAAATAAGTTGACCACATAAATCTGCCATTTATAACAAATCGGCTATATCATTCGACAGATTTATGCTTAAAAATCTATTTTCTAAACAAATCGAACAATTAAGTCTACCGTGTGAACAAATCTGACGTTTTTAAAAAAGTCTGACACCACTGCAACGATAGATTTATTTTTTTACACAGATTTTACAAATAGATTTATTATTCGGCAGATTTTTTTTTTTGAAAATAAATCTGTTGTCGATCAAATAACAAGGATATTTTGGTAATATTTTTTTTTTGTTATAACAGTATACAAGGACAATTTTGACCAGAAAAATATTCTAATAATTTTCAAAAATTATGAGTCATTCTAGTAATAATACATTAAATTTGTGTTATTCTAGCAAACTTCCCTTAAAATACGGTGTTTTATTTGTCTGCTTCCTTAGAAGAAGACTAGAAACAGGAGACGAATCCAATGAAAGTTGGTGCACGATGCTATCCCTACACATATTATTTAATTTATAAGCGTCTGTTACACGCATTATATTATTTATTTTTGTTTCAGGGTACCCCATGTAGCCGTTGCGTTGTCTATTTAGATTGAAGCTGATATCATATAAGTTAAAGTATTGAGAATTATTGTCTCAAATAGAATAATTCGAAAACCACGTTAAGATTTATTTAATATCATCATCGTGCTTTTGTAAAGCCAAAAAAAATGTTGATTCCTTCCTTTGGTTAAATAAACAATATTAGAAAGCTAAATAGGCTTTGGATCACTGGAAAAGAAGCATACATCCTTTTTTTCTGTTCACTTTTTCTCTACAGCTTGCAGATGTTATGAGATGAGATGCATCACTATCTACACATCAGATCCAGACTCTCTGTTTCATCATCTTCAATGGCTCGTGGGCAGTTGCTTCAGCAGATCCTAATAATCACTTCTCTCCATCTGATATCTTTATCAACCCAACAAGAGACAAACTTTGTCTACTCAAACTTCACCTCCCAAGAAAATCTTTACCTAGATGCATCCGCAAAAGTACTACTCCCCAGTGGATTACTCCAGCTCACAAACAATTCAGACTATCAAATGGGCCGAGCTTTCCACAAGAAACCGATTGATCAGTCGATCACTTCCTCTTTTTCAACTCACTTCGTGTGTGCTCTGGCGCCTAAGCCAGGCGTCGAAGGAGGCCACGGTCTTACCTTTTTAGTATCTTCCTCTCTCGATTTCTCGTTTGCACAGGCAACAAGATACTTAGGGGCTTTCAACGCATCAACGTCTAACGTTCTTGCTGTCGAGCTCGACACTATATGGAACCCAGAGTTCAACGATATCAAAACCAGCGACGGTCACGTTGGTATCGACGTGAAAAGTCCTATATCTATCGCGGTAGCTCCATCATCTTACTATTCAGACACGAGAGGGAAGAACGTGAGCGTGAACTTATTGTCCGGGAACCCTATACAGGTGTGGGTGGACTACGAAGACTCTGTTCTCAATGTTTCGCTGGCACCTATCGAAGCCAAGAAGCCGAGTCGCCCTCTCTTGTCGCAACGGATCAACTTTTCAGATATTTTTCCTGATAATAGATCGGAACTGTTCGTTGGATTCTCTGCTGCAACGGGGAACGCTGTGAGCGATCACTATATTCTTTGGTGGAGTTTCACCACAAGCAAAGGAGGAGGAGGAGGATCACAACTTGACATCTCGAAGCTTCCTCGAGTTCCTCATCCGAAACCTCTTCCCACGGTTCGTCCTAAGGCTCCGCGTAAGAAGCTACCTCGGTGGATTATCGGCCTGGTTGCTTTTCTTGCTGTTGTGACGTTGGCTGTTCTCGCGGGAGTTTGTTTCCACCGGAGGAAGAAGTTTTTGGAAGTTTCCGAAACGTGGGAGAAGGAGTTCGATGCGCATAGGTTCTCTTACAAGTCCTTGTACAGAGCGACGAAAGGGTTTAGTAAAGATGAGTTTCTAGGGAAAGGAGGGTTCGGTGAAGTCTACAGAGGGAGCCTTCCTCAAGGAAGACAGATAGCGGTGAAGAGAGTTTTCCACAACGGTGATGAAGGTGTGAAGCAGTTCGTGGCTGAGGTGGTGAGCATGAGATGTCTGAAACATCGGAATCTTGTTCCGCTTTTCGGTTACTGCAGGAGAAAGCGTGAGCTTCTTTTGGTCTCTGAGTACATGTCTAACGGTAGTCTCGACGAGCATTTGTTTGATGAGGCGAAACGTATTCTTTCTTGGAAAGAAAGGCTTGTGGTTGTCAAGGGAATAGCGTCTGCTCTCTGGTACTTGCATACAGGTGCCGACCAGGTTGTTCTGCACCGAGATGTCAAAGCTTCCAACATCATGCTGGACGAGGAGTTCAACGGTAGGTTAGGGGATTTCGGGATGGCTAGGTTTCATGAACACGGAGGGAGCGCAGCCACGACGGCTGCGGTGGGGACCGTTGGTTACATGGCGCCTGAGCTGATCACGATGGGAGCTTCCACCGGAACCGATGTTTACGCATTTGGTGTTTTCGTGCTCGAAGTAACATGCGGGAGGAGACCTGTGGAGCCGCAGCTGGAAGGTGAGAAACGGCATATGATCAAATGGGTGTGTGAGTGCTGGAAGAAGGATGCTCTGCTTGATGCTGTCGACCAAAGACTGGGAGATGAGTTCTCACCGGAGGAAGTGGAGATGGTTATGAAACTCGGTTTGCTGTGTTCGAATATCGTGCCGGAGTCTAGGCCTACGATGGAACAAGTGGTCTTATACCTAAACGAGAACATGCCTTTGCCAGAGTTCTCACCTTATACTTTGGGGATAGGCACATTTGCTCCGGTTCTGGTTGATGCGGCTTCCCTTGTTGTCTCATCCGCTTCGTGGAGTTGGTCGGCTTCCTCTTCGACCAACCACTCGCCTTACGCTTATCAGGCAAGGGATCAGCCATGGGGACAGACGATAGAGACTAAGGACTCTCTTCATATAGTTTTAGAACCTGAGAAGCCTAAGACTCAGACTCTCTCATCTGCTGTCAAAGCTGTGACATTGCCTGCAGAAGATCTCGAGTCCAATCTTTCCAGCATCAGCAGTCAGAGGTAATCCATGATGTACATTCATTATCACCCAAACAGATCTTAGTAGCTCTCAAGATTGTTTTTTAGTAATCTGTCTCACCTGTCCCAATATAATCAGTTTGTCTCTCTTTGTAAATGTTTACCGTATACATGTTTCCTCTCTCTGTTACCAAACACGGAAACGAGATTACTCCTCAGGCTATTGTTCCTCAATATATATATGCATTGGTCAGATACTAAATGACTCTCTGTTAGAACGCTGTTTTGGTTTATAAGTTGTAACTGTGTGCTTATGTTGTAGTAATGAATTATTGAGATGTTTTGGTTTATATATGTTGTATGCTGTATATGTATGGCTAATGGAAACTTATAAAAAAAATGTATGGCTGTTGGAAAGCTTCTAAATGCTTAGAATTTGCATGTATTTGAGAACGTGCTAAGCACATGAGAGTGACTATTGGATAATAGTCATCAAGTAGTCATAGATCC
Source organism: Raphanus sativus (assembly GCF_000801105.2). Lineage (NCBI taxonomy): Eukaryota > Viridiplantae > Streptophyta > Magnoliopsida > Brassicales > Brassicaceae > Raphanus > Raphanus sativus. Next base: position 16,101 of record NW_026615752.1, read on the forward strand.
CTTACATTCATACATGTGACAAGTATTATGCCAGGAGATTATGCCAGCCGTTGTTTTATTGTGTACTATATAGTTTACATTAAGAATGATGGTTGTAGATATAGATAGATGTTTCTTAACTAAACTTATTCGATCCCAATACACAAACAAACAAACCTGTTTCTGGGTACACCACATGCAGCACTGCATAGTTTCAACTTGGGGTCATTTGTGTTATAATATTGTTAAGCTTTTACTTAATGTTTATATGCTTATTTTGTTACCCTTAGGGGTTGTATAAATTTCAATGAAAGATTTCCAGATCCAAAAACATAATATTATTTCTTTGCTGTCACTGACTTGTATTTCATTTCAAGATTCATCTCTTAATTTGCCATTATTGACTTGGACTTAACTATTCACATATCAGTTTAAACGTGACTAATGTGTGAAAAAAGTAATATTGGTTTCTTCTTTTGTCAACATCCATTTACAATACTATTCTGGCTTCATGGAGTTTGATCTAGTATTTTAGTTAGAATAGATCATGTGAAAGAAATACATTAATATTATCCAACAAATCTACAAGTATATATAATCAAAGAATATTGAATGCAAAATCAAGGTCAAACATTATAAACTAGGAGGAATAAACAAGCAAGTAAACAAGATAGGTGATAAGTCTGATTTAAAGTCTTCCTAGCATTTTCATGTATTGATATATACAAACAAAGAAACATGAATGTGGCAGATGATAAATATTTTATTAGTTTGTTTTACTCTTTTTGTTTTTCGAACATTATTGTATTAATTATTTTGCAGATAATAAAAACTTTGGTTGGTCGGCCTAAACTTAATGCTTTTAATAAGATAGATTGGCTTCATTCTCTAGACCATATGTCTAATGTCATTTGAGTTAGACATTGTTAGAACCAGACAAGAGACCATACATTTATTAATGAACAACATGACATAAAATAAAGGTTGAAGGTAACTGTCATGGTTACATTTCATTTGGTAAATTTTCAACTCAGAAGATGCCCATGTGAAATGCATTTCCTAAAGATAATTGGCCTTGAATTCATGTCTTAAAAAATATAAACCAAACTACTCTTCTCTTTAATTCATCAGCAATTAATGGCTATTCAAAGATTGCATCTGATCTTGGTGATTTTCTTTAATCACCTGATTTTCTTGTCAAGTCAACAAGAAGCAGCAGGTTTCATCTACAATGGCTTTCTCAAAGCTCAACCTGATCTTCATCTAGATGGATCTGCAAAAATCCTCTCTCCAGATGGATTGCTGCAGCTGACCAACGCCTCAACACAGCAAATGGGTCATGCTTTCATCAAGCAGCCATTTGATTCATCTGAGAAGAACTTTTCATTCTCAACTCATTTTGTGTGCGCACTTGTGCCTAAACCAGGAGCTGAAGGTGGCCATGGAATCGCCTTTGTTCTGTCTTCCTCCTTAGATTTCACAAATGCAGATCCAACACAGTACTTGGGTCTTTCCAACATCTCAACAAACGGATCTCCATCTTATCAGCTTCTAGCTGTTGAGCTTGATACTGCTAAAAGCGCAGAGTTTGATGATATAGACAAGAATCATGTCGGTATAGACATCAACAGCCTCAGGTCTATAGAGTCAGCTTCAGCTTCTTACTATTCAAACACCAAAGGGAAGAATCAAAGCATGAAGCTCTTAAGTGGAGAGCCTTTACAGGTGTGGGTGGATTATGAAAGAACTTTACTCAATGTCACAGTTGCTCCTCTAAGAATCCAGAAGCCAGACCATCCTCTCTTGTCAAGATCCATCAATCTTACTCAAATCTTCCCGGATCAAAAACTGTTTTTTGGATTCTCTGCAGCAACAGGGTCGCTGGTTAGTTACCAATATATCTTGGGGTGGAGTTTCAGCAGAAGCAAAGAGTTGTTGCAGAGACTGAACTTGTCAAAACTTCCTCAGATTCCTCATCCAAGAGCCAAACAGAAGCAAACATCTCCCCTGCTTGTTGTTTTGTCTGTGTTACTATCACTCATAGTGTTGGCTATTCTTGGAGGGGTTCACTTACACAGGAGAAAGAAGTATGCAGAAGTCAGAGAAGCATGGGAAAAAGACTATGGTCCACACCGGTTTTCATATAAATCTCTATACAAAGCAACCAGAGGTTTTGACCAAGACGGTCGTTTAGGGAAAGGAGGTTTTGGAGAAGTCTACAGAGGGAACCTGCCTCACATTGGAGATATAGCGGTGAAGAGAGTGTGCCACAATGGGAAGCAAGGGATGAAACAGTTTGTAGCTGAAGTAGTGACTATGGGAAGTTTAAAGCACAGAAACTTGGTTCCTCTTCTTGGATACTGCAGAAGGAAAGGAGAGCTTCTTCTGGTCTCTGAGTATATGTCTAATGGAAGTCTTGATAGATACTTGTTCCACAGAGATAAACCATCTCTCTCATGGCCACAAAGGTTTGTGATTCTGAAGGATATTGCCTCTGCTCTCAGCTACCTGCACACGGGAGCTAACCAGGTTGTGTTACACAGAGATATAAAAGCTTCTAACGTCATGTTGGATTCTGATTTCAATGGACGGTTAGGAGACTTTGGAATGGCTAGGTTTGAAGATTACGGAGATAGCTTGCCCGCCACGGCTGCTATAGGAACAATGGGGTACATGGCACCTGAGCTAACACTAATGGGAACTTCTACAAGAACAGATGTTTATGCATTTGGTGCTTTCATGCTTGAAGTAACATGTGGAAGGAGACCATTGGATAACAAGATTCCAGCTGAGAAAAGGCATTTGATCAAATGGGTTTGTGACTGCTGGAGAAGTGGTTCTCTGCTTGATGCTGTAGATATAAGATTAGGACATGAATACTCAGAAGAGGAAATATATATGGTTTTGAAACTAGGGCTGCTCTGCACAAACGTTGCTGCTGAATCAAGACCAACCATGGAACAGGTGGTACAGTACATAAACAAGAATCTCCCATTGCCCAACTTCTCACCAGATTCTCCAGGGATTGGAGTTTATATTCCGGTTTTGCTGGGCGCGGCGTCCACTTCAAGAAGCTCTTTAGAACCATCGGCATCTCCTCCTTCACCTCATAACTCTATGTTTGTTACTCACACAATCACATACGGAGATGGAAGGTGAAGAATTTAATATCTTTCTTACTATTTTCAGACAAATACAGTGTAATCAGTGTGTGTATATCAGTTTTGGCTACTTTCTCGATTTGTTGATAAAAATTGGATGTGAAACTGTGATTGAAACATCATAAAAGGTTATACAATAGCAAAAAAATTCATTACTAAAAAAAGTTGCAACAAAAATCTCACAAGTTTCAGACCATAGTCAAAGACGGCAGGAATGAAAGAACAAAACAGAACAAGAACAGAGTAGTCATATTAAAAAAGAGAGAAAAAAAACACATAGAAACTTACAGATATCGGATCAGTTTCCTGTCATTCCAAATGACTTGGCTGTAGCATCTCGAGGTTTGGTAAGATTGCAGTAGCTTCACCATCAAGAACAACAAGTTCACTGTGATTCTTGATGCATTTGGTTGAGAATTTGACACTAACAAAGCAGAATGAAGATCTAGTGATGATGGAGAGAATAGCTATTTTTAAAAATTATTACAATGGGTTTTAATAAAATTAGCTTACATGTACTTATTCTTGGTTTCTCTTAAAGTTGTAGCTTGTACAATTCCGAGAATATCATCCCCTATGTAAACTGGTGATCGAAAATGCAGAGTTTGAGATACGTATACTGCTCCAGGCTGCAACAAGACCAAAGCGACTCAATCATGTTTCTCCAAATGTGTATAACCATACAATATTAGGGCATGTAAGAAGGTGGATAAATGCAAACTAAAGCTAGAGAACTTACGAAATGGGCAGAGATGATACGAGGAAACATGGAAGACACAAGCATCCCATGAACAAGACGATTCTCAAACCCAGCTTTACGAGCAGATTCTTGATCAAAATGAAGTGGGTTCCAATCATGGCTCACCTCAGCATAGCCCTTAACATCTTCACTTGAGAACACTCTTGCTTCTCTTAAAACATCTCCCACCTTAAGTATCTTTGAATTAACTGATGAGAAACACCTCGAATCAAGGAGATGTCTCGGAACAAATGTCTTCGCCAGCATTGTTTCACCTAAAACAACCAAACAAAACAAACCTCAGGTCTTATAACTTCCTTTTCTTCAGTAGTGGCAACTTGTTCTCATTGAGTCATTTTCTCGAACAGCTTATAGGCACACCGTTGAAAGTCAAAAAGGTACAAACTTTGCCAAAATTTTATCCCAGTTGCTCACACTAAAGGATCAACTGAAAACCTTATAATCAATAGAAACATTATAAACTCGACAAGTAAGAGAAAAAACAGAGCAGTTTATTACACGCACAACTTACTAATACCACATTGACTATGAAGCTCTAGTATTGATCCAGATTCAACCATGATTTATAAGAAGAACATTCAGATTACGATCTTTTTATCTTCTTTTAATTATCAAAATAACATACATAAGCTGGTCTCGCAATTGTGCTTATAAATTGCTAATTAAGATCAATGCAGAATCCATATAAAAAGAAACTACCCAAAAGAAAAAAAAAACAAACTTCTTGATAAAGCTGCAACAGAGAAGAGGATAGGGTATCACCCTTACTGTAAGGAGTTGGATTTGACTCATATCTGTTTCGCTGATGATGTTCTTGTATTCTCAGACGGGAAGAAAGGATCGATTGAAGGGATACTGGCTGTTTTCAAAGATTTTTCTAAGATGTCTGGGCTTAATATCAGTTTAGAGAAGTCGACATTATTTCTCGCGGGTGTAAAAGCAGAAGATAGTGTCTCGATCTTGGAGCAATTTCCTTTTGAAGCTGGATCTTTACCAGTAAGATATCTAGGGCTTCCCTTGCTAACCAAGAAAATGACAGTAAGAGATTATAGTCCCCTCATCTCTAGAATCAGAACTCGTATTGCTTCGTGGACTGCGAGGCATCTAACCTTTGCTGGTCGTCTTCAACTAATTGGTTCTGTTATTTATAGCATTACCAACTTTTGGATGTCTGCGTTTAGTCTTCCGAAGATGTGCATTAATGAAATTAACAGCATCTGTTCAGCTTTTCTTTGGTCAGGACCAATTCTGTCGACTCATAAAGCCAAGATAGCTTGGATAGATGTATGTAAACCAAAAGAAGAAGGGGGATTAGGCTTGAAAAACTTGTCTGAGGTAAATAAAGTCACCTACCTGAAGCTTATCTGGCGCATTATCTCTGCAAAAGTTTCTTTATGGGTGAAATAGATCTGGAAATATCTCATACGAAAGGGGTCCTTTTGGAGTGTGAGTGAGAAGAGCTGTTTGGGGTCATGGATTTGGAAGAAAATTCTTCGTCTAAGGCCGTTAGCAATGCAGTTAGCTAAAGTGGAGGTAAATAGTGGCTCTGATACATCCTTTTGGTTTGCAAGATGGTCGCAATTGGGAAGTCTTATTGAGTTAACGGGAGAGAGAGGCTGCTTGATAATGGGTATTCCTATTAACTCAACAGTGGAAAGAGTTGTGCAGACTTATAGAGCCAGACGCCACAGGTTTCTTGTCTATCAACAGATTGAGAAAGAAATTCTCTCTCTTAGAAGACAGGGGCTTAATCAACAGGAAGACGCTTGTTTGTGGAAAAGAGATAATGGGGATTTCAAGCCAGATTTTTCCACTTCTCAGACATGGAACATTGTAAGAACTCAATCGCCTAAAGTGACGTGGTTTAAAGGGATTTGGTTCCGAGAAGCGACCCCAAAACTCTCCTTCATTGCTTGGTTGGCGATTCAAAACAGGCTAGCCACAGGTGACAGGATTATCAGATGGAATCCTCAAGCCATAACCACTTGCTGGCTCTGTAACTCAGCTGAAGAAACCAGAGATCATTTGTTTTTTGAGTGTGGCTATTCGAAAGAAGTTTGGAGAAGCATTATGGGGAATCTTGCAGGCCATAGGAATTTATTTCAATGGTCTCAGATTGTTCAGATTCTGATAAAAGGCCTTCGTGAAAGAGTGTCAACTTTCCTATTCAGATATGGGTTTCAAGTGGTTATTTATGCGATTTGGTATGAGAGGAATGTGAGAAGAGTTGGTGAAGCCTCACAAACTACGAGCTGTATGATAAGAAGACTTGACAAGATGGTTCGAAACAGGATTACAACTTTGAGGAAGAATCCGGGAGGGAAGTATGAGAAAGCAATGGAAGTGTGGTTTGGAAGAAATTGAAGTCATTGAAATTTTGGTTTTGTTGAAGTTCTTGAAGGGTTTTGGCAGTGATTTTTATCAAAATGCTTTGTCCCCTAGCTATGAACTTATTACTCTTTTTTCCACATTAGAGTTTTGTCCCATTTTGGGTTTTCTCTAATGAGGGTTTTAATGAGGATAAGTTCATAGCTTTCCCAAATTTGACTTGTTCCTCATGGTCAAATTTGAGGGGGATTTAGAGTTTTTGGAGTGGAAGTTTCTTTTTTCATATTGGAGTTCTTAGCTTTTTCTCTCTTTGGTAGTAGATTCAGAAAGGTTGCACTAGTTGTAAAACAGTTTTTTTGTTTGAATAAATTTAAAATTCTTTAAAAAAAAAAAAAAAAAAAAAAAAAAAAAAAAAACAAACTCTATAACCATTAAACTTGCATTTGTTATATATGTCCGCGCGATGACACAATCTCCTCTCAGTAACTATCACTTGCTTCTTCGAGCATGACTTGGAAGATTTCACATTCGATGTTGTTACTAAGCTTGGTTCTCGAGTAACCCCCTCCTGGTTAAAACGGTCATACAAGACGGAGTTCTCAGTCTGAAGCACAACAACACGATCAAACCACCGCTCAGGGAAGAAGTCACAGTACATGGTAGTCCACAATGTTCCCTCCTCCTTCCATTTACCTCTTCAAGCTCATCACACACCTACGATCAAAAAAAAATTATTAAAAAAAAGAAAGGCTATATGTTGCTAAAGAAAGATTCTTCTCACACGAGCGAATGATTTGGGTGTTCATACGACAGCTTCATTCGTAATATCAATTCATCAACTTCATACATCAAATCTCGAAACCGGATAATGATCAGTTCATCAACTTCTTACCTACAAGATTCCAAAATTACATCAAAATTGAAGAGTGGCACGGTCTTGTCTATTTTGTATGTTTTTGTTTCTTTTTATTTACCTACAAGAGCGCCGTCAAATTTAGAGATAGAACCAAAATCCACGTAGAGATGGAAGATGATGGAAAGAATCTCGGGGGGTAAATAACTCTTTCATTGCAATGCAGTAAGAGGTTCAGAAAAGCGTGACCTACAGTTTACGATATTTCGTGTTAGTCCGCATATGCAGCCAGACCCCAAATGAAAAAAAAAAGTTATGAGAGATCAAATTGATAAAGATAAATGATGACAAACATTAGTTGCTAAATATTTTAAATTGATCAACTATTCTCAAATCACAATTACACCACGTCTTATATTTTGTTTTTAAAATGACAATAGAATGAAAAATCTAACGAGAAAACGAACACATTCAGGTTTACAATCATCACGTGGAGGTTAGTCATTATAAAAATTTAACCAAAACAGTTTTAATACATTTTGAATTAACATTTTTACAAAAAATAAAATAAACAATATAAATTTTGACGTAGTTTCTCACACAAACATGTAAAGAAACAACCGCGTTCAGTTTTATAAATCTTGGTGAGCAAGACTTCCTATAATCAACATCACAATAAACGTAATTATAACAATTATAAATTTTCTGAGGCCTATATAATATAACCTCAGAATAAGATCAGTTCCCAGTTCTCACAATTGCTCAAAATAAGGAGTGTTGAGGGAAAAAAGAGTAAGAACTAGACTACAAAAGAAGCCATGTCTGTGAAATCAACCCTAACGTCGGTAGTTCTGGTGATTCTCATCGCAGCATCGTCGGCTGGGGATATCGGATCCGATGAGTCCACTCCGATCACCGACGGTCTCCGGAAGGTAGAGGAATCCTTTGTCAAAATCTTAGGCCAATCCAATCACGTTCTCTCCTTCGCTCGCTTCGCTCACAAGTAAGTCCCATCCTCTATATACCACCGGTGCATTTGCATTCGCCGTTGAGTTATAGTCCATCTCTTTTGTAGACAAACTAAATTAACTGATTGTTCGTTTTTGGTGATGAAGGTATGGGAAAACGTATGAAAACGCTGAGGAGGTAAAGCATCGTTTCTCGGTGTTCAAGGACACTCTTGATTTTATCAGATCCACCAATAAGAAAGGCTTATCTTACAAAGTTGGTGTCAATCGTAAGTCTTTATCGTTCTTGTCCTGAAACTATTGTTCCGGTCTCTTGATGGATTATTATTGGGGTGAGGTTTTGAAAAAGTCCCATAAAATCAATCATAAATAGCTAAATAATACAGTATTATAAACTAATTTTAAATAAAATTGTATTTAACAATAATAGGAAACAATTTAATTTTAGTTAAATCATTTAAAATATTTCTTAAAACCTGCATAAATCTTAGCTTATGATTAAAAAAATCATAAGCACGCTTTTTACGGTTTCAGTAATGCTTCTTTCCTAAGTAAATTATTGTTGGAAAATGGTGAGAAATTAATAAATTACTAGTGAATAAGAAATGAATAAAAACTGCATTACGTGGTTTGATGGGTAAGTATTGGCCTATTTGAATGTCCCCTGAATCCAAACAGAATTTGCTGATTTGACCATCCAAGAGTTGCAAAAGACCGGTGGACTCAAAGAAGCAGCTGTTCCGAGAAGTGTAAGTATAGAATTAAATGTTACTGTATGGACTGTTCGCCCTATTTTTCAATTTTTGAGAAAAAACATGGTTTTTGCTACATGTATACCCTTTTTTTGTCTTCAAAATGTGTGACTGCAGGTGGACTGGAATAAAAGAGGTATTCTTGGCCCGGTCAAAAATCAGGGAGGTTGTGAAGCTTCCTGGGCATTCAGGTAATCCAGGGATTGATACCTCCTTAAAAAAAAATATGTTAGCATTTCATCTCTTGATGTACGATTTTGGTACTGCAGCGCAGTTGGAGCTGTTGAGGCAGCTTACAGTAGGAAACATAAACGCATAACTGATCTCTCTGAGCAGCAGCTGATTGATTGTTCTCTACCTTACGGTAACTTGGGCTGCATTTCTGGTCGTCCTTCCAGAGCCTTCGAATACCTCAAATCCGGAGCCAAAGGAATCAGTCTAGAAACAGATTATCCCAACAGAGGTTCCCTTGGGTTGTGCAAACTAAACGTGAAAAAGTCCAATGTAAATATCACAAGATATGTCAGTATCAGTTCGGTAAGCATCTTTTACGGATTTTGGCTTTCACCCGCTTTACAATGATTCAAGTAATCAGTAATGATAGCTGAAACAACAACAGGGTGATGAAGAAGAACTGAAGCGAGTTGTTGGATCCATAGGGCCAGTTAGCATATCGTTCAACGTTGTAGACTCATTAAATGCATACATGGACGGAGTCTACAATAGCAGTGAATGTGGAAGTGCTTTAAAGGTGAGCCTTACTTAAATGTTGCAAGTAGACTGATTAGCTTATATTTTGTGTCCAATTTTTTTTTTCTTTTGATGTGGCATTTAGGACGTTAACCATTATGCTTTGGCGGTTGGTTATGGAATGGAAGGCGGTGTCCCATATTGGCTTATAAGGAACTCATGGGGACCGGGCTGGGGCGTAGAAGGCCACTTCAAGGTGGAGAGGGGAAAGAACATGTGTGGTAAGTTCTTAATCAAGGAACCATAAAAAACAGTATCAGTTATCCTATATTACCGAATGTCTTATGTACATATACCTTATTTTGGATATAATTAACCTGTAAAAGAAGAAAAAAAAATCAGAGTGACAGATTCTCATATGCTCTTATCTTTTGTTGATTCGTTGTCGAATTGTAGGTGTCGCGACACGTGCATCGTACCCGATTGTGGCCTAATGAGATGATCAGCATATGGATGAATGATGTCCGCAGGATTAACATTACTTGAAAATTGGCACTTGGGTGTGCCCAGTATTGTTATGTTTTATCTTTTTTAATTCAAAAAACATATGGATATAGTCTGTTCATATGTATGGAATAATGGAAAAATATGTGAAACTTAATAGTATACATGCCTGCATGTTAAATCTATCAATATAAATTGTTTAGAATGAAATACATTCGTTATTGGTCGTAAGACGATTGTACTACATATACAGCTGACTAAGTTATGGCTGTTTTAAAAAGTTGCGAAGTTATGACTTTTACTAACATCAACGTGCTCACCATACAATACTTGGCCTTGAAGAAATCTCTGACCAAATGAGATCGAGAACTGAAGTATAAAAGAACATATAACACTAACTAATACAACTATACAAGGTTACTTTTTTAAAAGATTTTTTTTTCTGTTACTTACCAAAAGAGTGGACAAAATATATGTGAAAATTGATTTGATTTGTTATCAGTTTCAATTTGATTTGAAAAACTAGGATATCCATTTCAGTTTGATTTGCTATGTCTTGCCCTGGAAACGCGAGTCTCGAGTATCCTGCCCCAACCTCAACCACCAAGAGAAACTCCTTCAGCAAGCTAAAGTTTGATGGTTTCATCAAAAACTGCTAAGGGCTAGTATGTGTTAAGGGCTATGCTGTGGTAAGTCTTCGCACATCTGCGTCCCTCGTCATCTTAGTCCATGCATTTATACTATTTGAATAGAAACACTAAAAATTTTACTTACAAAAAATCATAGTTAGAAATTATATTAAAATGAAGTGGGTTCCAATCATGGCTCACCTCAGCATAGCCCTTCACTTGAGAACACTCTCGCTTCTCTTAAAACATCTCCCACCTTAAGCGTCTTTGAAGTAGCTGATGAGAACAAAATGTCTCGAGATAAATGTCTTCGCCAGCATTGTTTCACCTGAACAACCAAACGAAACAAACTTCAGGTTATTACTACTTCATCTTCTTCAGTTGCAACTTGTTCTCGCTGAGTCATTTTCTCGAACAGCTTATAGGCACACCGTTGAAAGTAAAAAAGGTCCAAACTTTGCCTAAATGTTCTCCCAATTGCTAACAGTACAGGGATCAATCAATCATCTGCAAATTTTATAAGCAAAATACTCATAAAATAAAACTAAAGGACACATCAAACGCGTCAAGTAGAGAAAAGACATGCGTTTCCTTCTGCAAGTTTAATATTACCTCTTTATAATATAATTCTCAACCATGATCAGAACCTTAAGGTTGTCACCTCTGTAACTTCGCACAGCACAACACGCTACGAAAAAAAAAAACTTATTTTTAATTATCAAAAGGGACACATACATAAGGTGGTCTTGCAACAGCTGAACTGTGCTTATAAATTGCAACTAACAAAGATCAATGCAGAATTCATTAAAAAAAACTACCAAAAAAACCGAACATTATAGCTATAAAATATGCATCGTTCATATGATGATTACTCAGGGACTCCATGATTCAATCCATTCCGTCAAACTCGCCACATTGCTAGAGATATCTTCGAGGGTGTTACTCTGCAGCGCGACAACAATCTCCTCTTCGTAACTATCACTCGCCTCTTCGAGCATGACTTGGAAGATCTCGCATTCAATGTTGTTACTGAGCTTGGTTCCCGAATAACCCCTCCTGGTTAATCGGTCGTACAAGACGGAGTTCTCGGTCTGAAGCACGACAACACGATCAAACCAACGCTCAGGGAAGAAGTCGCAGCCATGGTAGTCCACAATGTTCCCTCCCCCTTCCATTATATCTTCTAGCTCATCACACACCTAATGATCAAAAAAGTTAGATTAGTATAAGATTCGAATCGAAATTGAAATTAGCGCGCAATGGAACAAATCAGGCGGGAAAACGATTCAGGAAAACTCACCAAGTCTTCGTTGATGACGTAGGAATCGAACTGATCGTCCCAGCCGTCGTGCAAGCTCTTCTCTTTGACAAGATCTCCGACGCAGATGTGCCGGAAGCTCGTGGCTTCGGCCAGAGCAGAAGCCGTCGTCGATTTGCCGGTACCGGGAGTTCCCGTGATGAGTATGTTCGGTTTTTGTCGCCCTGTCCCACTGTTAGCTGCCGCCATTGTTAGTCTCGAAGAAAATTTCAGATTCGCCGGCGGAGATTGTGAGGGACGACGATGGTAGGGTTTTACTGTTATAGGCAAAGCATAAGGGTGAGGCGGTGGAAAGGATAGAGAGGTCGGACCTAACGGCGTTAAAAGCTCTTTGGAAGGAAGGGATGGGCCGAAGCCCAAGCCCATGATTTCACGAAACCATTAACAAACAATAACCTTTGATTTGTAACTTATTATTTTTGGTTACATGTGAATGTGATGTCCATCTACGTTTTCTTTTTCTTTTTACATATTCTGTTTCAGCCATCGTGTTAGTGGAAACATGTTGGCACTTTCACAGTCATGAGTCTCATGACATAGAGTTTGTTCAAATGAAAGCTAGTAAAAACATGGTCGTAGAGTTGGAGATGGGAAAGAACATGTGTGGTATAAGTTCTTTTATCAAGAAACCATGAAACCGTTACCATTTTAATTTAAGCTATACGTATATACCTTGTTTGGATATATATAACCTGTAAAAGAAAGATTCAGAGAGACATATTCTCAGATGCTCTATCCTTTGTTAATTTCTTGTTAAATTATAGGTGTTGGTGCAAAGCACCCTGTTCTAGCTTGTGATTATCAGCATATATTTGAAAGCAATGATGTTCGCATGTTTACCGGATTACCGTTACTTGAAAGTTGGTTGGGTGTTTGTTTATGCTTGTTGTAAAATATGGCCTGTTATATGTACCGAATATGAATATGTGAAACTTGTCTATTTATACATATGTATATATAAATATGCATGTATATGTACCGAATAACATATACATGCATGTCAAACCTACCAATATAAATTATTTAGGATGAAATATCTTCTTAATTCAACTTGTATTACATAATATACAGCTTAATTAAGTTATTGTTGATAAAATATTAATTAAAGGATTAATAATATAGGTTCGAGATTATTTGCATTCCTGGTGCAGTAGCCAGTAAGAGTAAGAAAAAAAGGAACAAGCAGCTGCAAAAAAAAAAAAGAACAAGGCTGGCTACGGTAGAAGAAAAGTGATTGTGAATATAATTACATCGGTTTGACAAAAAAAAAAGAATATAATTAGATCTTACGGAATGAGCTGGAGAGTGAGGAAAATATTAGGATAGAGATGGGGGTACTGAAAGCAAATCACTTACACATGGTTCGAGCATTTCAAGCAGGAATGAGCGTATATAGCCCATGAGAAACCATAGGAAGATTCCCAAATAACTTCTTTTCGAATGATTCAGTTGTAATTTATTATTATTGTATATTTTACAACATACAAAACAAATGATCACGTATAATTTTATGATCTTCATGTTTATTTTATATATATATAGTATACTTTTAAAAATGTCCAGTCTTAATATGAATGAATTTATGATCGACCACGTTTAAAAGAGATTCGGTCTGATTTGGTTCCCCTCTCGGTTCCTTATACAACGTGGTTGCATGGGTTCATTGACTTTTTAAAAATATATATACTCCTCACGCACCAGCTCATTCCGTAAGATTTCTTACTGATCTTACTGCACCAGGAATGCAAATAATTTCCAACGTGGGTTCATTGACTTAAAGAATAAATATAAACTTCTGACCAAATATAAATTAAAGATTAATTATTTTCGTACTATGTTTAATAAATCAGAATAAATTACAAAAAGAAGTCCATACCAAAACTATTATAAACCTTTTGAGGACTATAAAATGTCGCCTCATGTTAAGATCACTTCTCACAATAGCTGCAGCTAAACACTGAAAGCAGAAGAATAAGAAGACTACAAGAGAAATATGTCCGTGAGAGCAATCCTATCATTGGTGGTTCTGGTGATTCTCATCGGATCCCATGAGTCCACCCCGATCTCTGACGCTCTAAAGAAGGTAGAGGACTTATTTGTCAAGATCTTAGGCCCATCCAACAACCACTACAAGAAAACATATCAATTACAAGGACCATATTCCTTGTTAATTCGTTGTAATAGAAAGTTTACAACGAATTAACAAGGAATAGCGTTTCGTTGTAAAACGTTCGTCGTAATGGAAGATTCGTTGTAACTTCCTTGTAACATTTACGACGAAATAAATTCGTCGTAAAGGCAAAAGAGAGGATTTCGTCGTTATTTCGTAGTTAGCTTTCGTCGTAAAAGACTAGTATAGTTTCCTTGTAAAATCGTCTTTAAGTGCTTGTACATTTTACAACGAATTTACAAGTCCTTCCATGTTAAGTCCTTGTAATCTTTACAAGGAATTTACAAGTATTTTCTTGTAAATTCCTTGTAAAACTTATGAGGATTTTACAAGTATTTCCTTGTAAATTTCTTGTAACCATTACAAAGAATTTACATCTCATTGAGGTATTATAATAATATTATGAGATATTCAAAATTTAAATTATAAAATGAAATACTGGAAATTAAATTACTTTAAAGAAATTATATAAATGTCATAAAGTAATATTCAAATTTATAGTGGAAACAATTTTTTTAAAAAATATAATGACGCCGTCGAAGTAGTTGTTGGGGACGTTCTTTCCCGGAGAATCTCGTACTTCATCCACGGGTTCCGTCTGGAAGAGTAAGACGAAGTCTCCCTTGCGACTTTGTTGATGAAGCTTGTTTCCACCGTCCATCCCTTCTTTTTAGGAGTCACTTTAAAAAAAGAATCATAGTAATTTAATTAATTATATAAAAATGATTAGAAAATAAAATATACTTTAATTTTTTTTAAAAATAATCTAATCAGTCGTTTAAATACCACAACCTAATTTTTATATATAATTTTGTTACCTAAATTTACCACATAAACTAACCACCTAAACTAATTACCTAAACTAATCACCTACTAATTAACTAAACTAACCACCTAAACTAATTACCTAAAACCTAAACTAATATTTTAAGAAGAAACATACCTTGAGAGGCTTAAGAGAGGAGTGGTTTGAGAAGAATGAATGAGGCATTCCTCATTCATGTTTCGAGTTATATATAGAAACATCATTCCTCTTAAAGTCATCGTAATTTTACAAGGAATCTACCAGGCCCGCGTTTTTAGAGTTACAACGAATTTACAAGGAAACAATACAACGAATTTACAAGGAAAGCATTACAACGGATTTACAAGGAAAGCATATTACGAGGAATTTACCAGACCCGTGTTTTCAGTTACGACGAATTTACTAGGACTATATATGAAATCCCGAAAATCAAATCTTTAAACCCCAAAATCAGTTATCTATATAACACTACCCTTTTACCCTTACGAGGAATCTACCAGGTCCCCGCTTTTAGAGTTACAACGAATTTACAAGGAAACATTACAACGAATTTACAAGGAATTATTTACAACGAATTTACAAGGAAAGCATATTACGAAGAATTTACCAGGCCCGTGTTTTCAGTTACGACGAATTTACTAGGACTATATATGAAATCTCGAAAATCAAATCCCTAAACCCCAAAATCAGTTATCTATATAACACTACCCTTTTACCCTTACAAGGAATCTACCAGGCCCGCGTTTTTAGAGTTACAACGAATTTACAAGGAAACATTACAACGAATTTACAAGGAATTATTTACAACGAATTTACAAGGAAAGCATTACAACGAATTTACAAGGAAAGCGTATTACGAGGAATCTACCAGGTCCGTGTTTTCAGTTACGACGAATTTACTAGGACTATATATGAAATCCCAAAAATCAAATCCCTAAACCCCAAAATCAGTTATCTATATAACACTACCCTTTTACCACATCATCCCCTTTATCCAATAAACCATAAACTCCAATTAAATCCTTAAAACCCAAAGCATAAGTATTATAATCAGACAACATAGAAATGCATTAAGTTTTAAACTGATTTATATACTAAAAATTGATTTATATATAACGAATTTACAAGGAAAGTATTACAACAAATTTACAAGGAAAGAATTACAACGAATTTACCTTGTCCGCGTTTTTAATTACAACGAATTTACAAGGAATTATTGCAACGACTTTACAAGGAAACTTTTACAACGAATTTACAAGGAATGTATTACAACGAATTTACAAGGACACACATATTACGAGGAATCTACCAGTCCCGTGTTCTCCATTACGACGAATTTACTAGGACTATATCTGAATCCCTGAAAATCAAATCCCTAAACCCCAAAGTCTATAACCTATAACATTATATCCTTTTTACCACATCCTCCTCTTTATCCCATTTTCTCTAAAATCCTAAACTCCAATTTAATCCTTAAAATCCAATGAATAGTTATTTTAACCAAACAACATACACATGAATTAAGTCTTAAAATGATTTATATATTTAAAACATATATTACATCATTCTAAATCATTTGAGATTTTATCAATATCAACAAAATATTGATCATCATTGTTTGCATTGAACTCGTCTTCACCTTTTATATTTATCATATCGTCGGAAACATTTTCATGTTAACGGTTATCTGGATCAATAAGAGGGATGTCATCTGTTTGTTGTTCAAATACTTTGACTTCAATGATACAAGCTTCTTCTTGCAAATGTGATTCCAACAGTTATTCCTCCACGAGGTGTAATTTTGATAGCAATTAATCAAATTATTCTAGAATCTCCAATCCGAGGGAATGGAATGAAGTTAACTTGATCGGCTTGAGAATCCTTACAGCGAAATCAGTTTGGTAAAACACACTTGAAACATGTTTTCACCAAAAAAAGATAATGTTAACATGTTTCATCGTAAAAGCCTTGTAAAGTTACAAGGACTTTACAACGAATTGTCTCTTTCCTCATAAAATCGATGTAAATTTAGATGTAAATTACGATGAAATTTTTTCCTTGTAAATTTACTAGGACTTTACAACGAAACTCAGTTTCATCGTAAAGTCGTAGTAATTTACTCGTAAATTTACGAGGAATATAATTCCTTGTAATCTTTCCTTGTTATAGGCATGTTTTCTTGTAGTGAACGTTCTCTCCTTCGCTCGCTTCACTGACAAGTAAGTCCATCTTTTTACAACTGGTGCGTTCACCGTTTACTTTGAGTCCGTCTCTATGATGATAATCAAACTGATTCGTTCTTTTCGTGATGAAAAGGTATGGGAAAAAGTATCAAAACAAGGAGGAGATAAAGCACCGTTTCTCGGTGTTCCAGGACAATGTTGATTTAATCGGATCCACCAACAAGAAAGGCTTATCTTTCAAACTCGGTGTCAATAGTAAGTTTATCGTTCTTATCATGATGTTGTAATTCCTGTCTTTGAGCCAAAACATGCCAAATAAATTGATGCGTGCGATTCCTCGAAGATTCATGGTAACATAGTTAAATATAACTAAATGTATTAAAATATTTAAAATGAAATAAAATGTACAATTTGATAAAACTGAACCAAATAAATCTAAATCAAACCAGCATTAATAATCTCGTTTGAATTTAATTATAACATGTAAGCCACATGAATTTTAGCAGCTCGCTTTGCGTGAAGCTATTCGCTCGTGTGACCACCTTAAGCTATCAACGATACAGTTTGAGTCGGATTCGTCTCTCCTGATAAACGCCATCAATGCGAAGACCCCTGTTTCTGAGATTATGTGTATTGTCTCTGATATCCAATCTTTAGCAGCTGATTTCTTCTCTGTGTCTTTTGTTTGGATTCCTAGGGAAAGGAACATCCAAGCTGATTCTTTGGCAAAGAATGCCTTGTTGATGTATGAACCTATGGTTGGGGATGAGTTTAATGCCCCCAACTAGAACCCAAGTTTTAATTAAATGCAGTGTTTCAAAAAAAAAAAAAAAAAAAAAAAGCCACATGAATTTTTTAAATCAACATTTCATGTAAACCAAATGAATATCTTTTTCAGAAGTTGATTCATATTTCGTTGGATAAAAAACCTTTCAAACTAAGTAAATAATAAATCAATTGATTAATTAAATATTGTGTTATAGTTGTATATAAACCATAGCTATAATTTTAACATCTAAAGTTTTGATTATATTAATATTTTACTTTGTCTAATGTTAAAGGTCTCAATGTTAAATGTTAATAGTAGTTTTATCTTTTCTTTTGGTTTGGTTATAACAGAGAAATTTTTCTTCTCTTCTACTGAAACTTTTTCTTATTATTCTACTGAAACTTCCTTTGTTGGACTTTTGCTTTCCTTTGATTCAATATATATACTAGATTTTGACCCGTCCTTAAAAGGACGAAAATATTTTCGAATGATATAAATTTTTATTTTTCGATTACGTATATACTTTTAAATGTAACGCATGAAATGTTATATTCAGTGTTCTGTAACCCGATCCGGACCCATGGTTAAATCGATAAAATGGATGATTCTATATGTAATCTGGTTAAACTCGTTATTTAAAAGTTCTATTAAACCCGCAAATTTATTGTAATATTTTATATTGGTAAAAAAGTTATTTTATTATTATATTTTTTTAAATTAACTATTGTTATTCAATCCGCTTTATACTTGATAAATAAATTAATTTTTTAAAAATATTTAATATTATATATATATATGTGTGTATTAATTTATGAAATATATTTATTAGTTTATACATCGTACTTTAATATTTGCTTTATTAAGTTGAAGTATGTTGTAAAATTCATGCATTTATTTTATTATGTTATTTTATAATATAGAAAATAGTTAATAGATGGATTAAGTTACTTTATATTTATTAGTTGGTGTAGTAATTTAATTAAGAATATAAATTATGTATATATAAATACTATAGAAATTTTATTTCTTAGTATATAAATAAAAACTGAATTAAAAATCGTTTTTTAACTACAGTTAGTTATTAATTATGACTTTTATTAACTAAAAATAAATATTAAAAAATAATTTTGTATTTACATTTTAAATAAAAGATATTAAAAGATATTATTAAGATGTAATCTTAGTAAAAGATACTTAAGAATATATTTTAAAGATCTTATTTTTAAAATATTAAAATAATTGGTTAGATATAGTATATATTTAATAATAATTAAGTTAGTTATAAGAGAAATAATAGTAATTTAAATAAATGTAATGGTCCAATCTTGACTACTTACAAGTAGATAAAAAGTTATTCTCTTTTAATAGTATTGATATTTTTTTTTTTTTTAGAAACAGTAATTATAAAATTTATTTTATATAACTTTAGTGTATATTTTATTTCTAAAAAAACAATTGTTATAGAGATGATTTTGAATATTTTTGTGTTTAATATTTACATATTATACATATATATATATATATATATATATATATATATATATATATATATATATCTTGTGATATTTGTTTTTGTTAAGATTCGAATTTGAATGAAAATTGAAATATTTAAAAGGAAAATAAAATTTTTCCTAAAATATTTTGTATTTATTTAACATAATATTTTTTGTATATATATATATTTGTTTTTCATAAATTTTTTATTTTTTAAACATTTCTGATAAAAAATAAATTTGAATTCTTTTTCTAATCATGCAACTCATCTATTAATCAACTAAATTATATAAATGATTGGATGAGTATATTTGATATACAATTTGTTTAGATTTTCATGAGATATATTTGTGAATAAAGTTAAAAAACGAAAATAAATTATGTGATATTGTTTAAAGTTATTATATCTTATGTTTTGGAACTGTAAATAGTTCATATATTGTTATACAAAACGTGATTAGGTTTTATCAAGAGTGTTTTTTCTATGCATTTAAAATATTTACACAGTTAAATGTGTAAGCACCTAAAATGTTAAAACTATAAAATTTTATTAAATTATATAAACTTTTAGTATTGTTTAATTAGTTGGACCAAGTGTATTAAAACTACTGAATTGTAAAATTCAATGTCTAAGAAAAGTTTGATATATAACAATATATTGAGTTAAATGGTTTTCTTGGATCATGTAATAAAAATGGAGTAAAAATAGAATTATAACAAATTAACACATTTGTAAAGTTTTATCGGCTCACTTCTCAAAACAATGCATCACGTGGAACAAATCATGTCACTATACTGATTGGTATTTCATTTGGTTATAATTGGTTAAAGGATAATATAATTTGATTTGTAAATTATCGTTACGTTTGTTAGTGTTTGTACAGCGGAAGAATCAAACTTAAGAATATACTTTTCTTAAACGGGAGTTATATAAACTAATAATAAGAAATGTTATGATTATTTCTAATGGGCTGTGAATAGGTGCAAATTTAAATGACAACTTTTTAAGTAGATAAAATTTAGGACTCTAAATTAATAGAGTAGATATATATTGTTCGTGAGTATGAGACTAGTTTGCGTGAAAATTACCATCAAATATCATTGTTCTGCTACTTTATAATATTGCTGTTCTGAATCAAGATTGTTCTTGTTCTTTGTGTGTGTGTCCTTACGTGATCCTTGTTTGGTTTGATGGATAACGATTGGCCCATCTTATTGTCTCTTGAATCCGAACAGAATTTGCTGATTTGACCATCCAAGAGTTTCTAAGGAACACGTTTGATTGTTCTCGCTTTGGCATTTTAAAGGGCAGCCACAATCTCACAGAAAAAACCACAACTCCTAGTGCTGTAATGAACCATTCGTCCTGTTTTTCATTTTTGAGAAAACATGTGTAGCCCTTTTTATATTTTAATTTATATTTTTTCATTAAATTGTGTAACTGCAGAAAGACTGGAGAGAAGCTGGTATAGTTAGCCCGGTCAAAGATCAGGGACAATGTGAAGCTGGCTGGGCAATCAGGTAAACTAGTGATTAGAATATATCTCCTATAATTTTTTGTAGCATCTTTTGATGTAAAAAAAATTGTAGCATCTCTTGATGTAAGGTTCAAACGTCAATTTATTTGATATATTGGTCGATTTTGGGTAACCGCAGCTCGGTTGGAGCTGTTGAGGCCGCTTACCGTAAGAAATATCGAATCGGAGCACCCCTGTCCGAGCAACAGCTTCTGGATTGTTCTACAAATAACAATGGCTGTGATGGCGGCGCTGCTGCCAACGCCTTTCAGTACAACGTAGAGCGCAAACTCAACTATCGTTCATTTTACCCTTACGTAGGTACACAGGGAAAATGCAGATATGAGCCTTCACTGGTTGGTAAATTAATCAGGAGCTATGGCGTAGGCGTTTCGGTAAGCATCTTTTACGAGGATTTTGGTTTTCACCCGCCTATAAAATATTTTTTTTTTTTTTTGCCTATAAAATATACACTCGGGTAACTTGTGGTAATGATGATTGGATAAACAACAGATTGATGAAAATAAACTGAAGCAATGGGTCGCATCCATCGGGCCAGTTACCATTGGATTTCACGTTACAAACTCATTCGCTTTTTACGAGGAAGGAGTCTACAGTAGTACTGAGTGTGGAAGTACTACAAAGGTGAGCCTTTATTACATTTTGTTGCAAGTAGAAACTTATCATATAGTTAGTGTTCAATTGTTTTTTTTTTCTTTTTTGATGTGGCGATTAGGACTTGAACCATTTCATGTTGGTGGTTGGCTATGGAGTTGAAGACGGTGTCCCATATTGGCTTGTACAGAACTCATGGGGAACGGATTGGGGCGAGAAAGGTTACATCAAGGTGGAGATGGGGAAGAACATGTGTGGTAAGTCATTTATCATGGAATTTAAGCTATATAACCGTACGTATTTTAGATATAGCCTACAAAATAAAGGTTCAGAGAGACATATTCTCAAATGCTAAGTTTTTGTTGATCCGTTGTTGAATTTCAGGTGTTGCGGCATATGCATCCTACCCCATCTTGTGGTGATCGGCCTATAAATGCATGATGCATTCTCATATTTATTGGATTTCCTGAAACTGGCACCTGGAGTGCACATTGTGTTTATGTTTATTGTAACGTATAATCTCTTCATATGTACCGAATAAAGCAGCAAATAACTATAGATGAAAAAACTCGATATAAAAAGAGAAGAAGAAAAAACTCGATAATATATGTATCTGTGTTGATGAAGGAGAGTATTCTCCATGGCCACACTTTAAAAAAATCTATTCTGTTTGCCACACTAAAATTCTAAATGCCACACCTTTTTTTTTCATTTTTCTCCTCTCCTTCTTACCCTCACTATTATATTATTATGTTATTTTTCTCTTGCCCACGTTTTTCTTTCCCATTTTTAAAACATAAAAAGCTTGCGGTCCTCCCCTCCACGTTTCTCTTTCATTTTTTATAAATATTAAAAACATATATGATTCCCTCTCATAAAGTCCCCATAAAGTCCAAAACCTAACAGCCAACCCCACCATCTCTCCACCTCTCTCCTTCCTACACCTGTCCCTCCTCTCTCCTTTTTCCCATCTTGCTCCCTTTTCCCCAACCACCATCGAACCACATCTTCTTCCTACAACTTGTTTGGCGATTTGGGAGCCATTTTTAAGGTAAATTCATATTTTTTTCACAAAATTTTCATAATAATATATTACTTATGTTCTATGCATTATGAGTAACGAAAAATATGAATGTATTTATATAAAATTCGTGAGAGTTTTCAAAGAAAAATAAAAATAATGTTTGAAAAAAATTCTGTATTTTCCTCTATTTTTAACACGATTTTGAAAGGAAAAAACATGAAAATTGTTGGGGACGATAATCTGGGTTGTCTAAGACGTTGTTAGTTGATTAAAAAGTCTTTAACCGTTGAAAAACAAAAGTTTTAGGTAAAAATGGAAGTTTTAGGTATATTGTTATGAAAAGGGATGTTTAAGGGTAATTTTATATATTTCTTCTTATTTTCTACTGTTTTAAAAGCAAAGTAATACATTACAGTAGTGGTAGACGATATTTTGGGTTGTATAACATCCTTTTGGTCATTTAAAAGTGTTAAATCAACAAAAGTAAAAATTTATAAGAACTACTAGAACTACTGGTACTACTAAAGTGAAATGTGTATTACTTGTATTACCGGAACGACTATGTACCGAATATCTTGGTCAACTGAGATACTTTAAATGGTTAACTAATCATAATTTTATTTTTTTCAGGGAATTATATGGCTTCTCCCATTACAGTCATATGTTTTGACTATGGAGGAAGTTACATCAAGCATGGGCCTGAGATAAAGTGGATCTCGGGAGAAGATCAAATTCACACTCTAGTGATGAAAACATCTGTGGAAGAGGTTACATATTCTGAATTGGTTGATAGTATATGCAGAAAGATTAAGGCAAATGGAGATGGGATGCTGAAGATTAGTTACTTTCCAATGGTGTTGTATTCGAGCATACCATCATATATTTGGACTGATGAAGACGTTTTGGGTTATCTCATGCAAGTAAATCATGATCAATGTAGAAGTGTTTTACATGTGGAGATCAGCAATGCCATGGATGATACATATGGTGGTATGTCGCTTTCAGGAGATGATGATGAAACTGATGATAGCTATGTTGGTCTTTCTGATGGAGAGGATACTGATACGGAGGATTTGACCGAGGAAGATGAGATTGAGGAAGATGAGATTGAGAAAGATGGAGCTGAGCAAGATGGAACAGATCAGGATCATGAGATGGATGGCATGGTCACACTTTACACAGGTGAACAACATGAAGAGTTTGAGATGCATGAGGATTTAGAGCATGGGTATGAAGGAACAGAAGTCGGAATGGGAGTTGAAGCTGCAAGAGCGGGAGTTGAAGCTGCAAGAGCTGGAGTTGAAGCTGCAGGAGCGGGAGCTGAAGCCACAACAGTTGTAGAAGAAGAATGGGATGATGGTCTCGATTTGTTTAAGGGTCAAGAATTCAGAACTAAGACAGACATGCAAGTTCTAGTTCAGAGGGGTGCGCATAAGAATGGTTTTGAGTATACAGCTAAGTCTGATACTTGGAGATTTATTGCAAAATGTCGTGGAGCCAAAGAAGGTTGCAAGTGGTATTTGCGTGTAGCAAAGCTTAAGAATTCAGATCTTTGGACGGTTAGAACTTACGTCAAGTCTC
>NW_026615753.1:0-40158 GCF_000801105.2 Raphanus sativus
TCCCGCGATGATTCCCGAATATTTTTCTATGCCCGTTCTGATTGCGCTGAATATTTTTTAAAATACTCCATAAGAATTCTGACCTTGATGGAAAATATTTCCCGAGCTCCGGCTTCCTCGAAAAATTTCGATAATACCGAAATCAGGGTTTTTGGTCGATTTCGGGTTTTCCCGTCATGCTTCGATCCCGTCCTGCTTACTTCCCGTCCTGCTTCATTATGTCTCCAGAGTGATAAATTACCAATACGAAGATTTCCCGGGAAAACTTAGTGGTTAAGAAACGTCGGCTTCAAAAACGTCGTGCTTCTAAAACGTCGTGCTTCAAAAATGTTATGCTCCCAAACCATCCGTCTGATCAATCTAAGAAATTTCTATCAATGGTAGAGCAGCTTATCTGTCTCATGGCTTCTCCCACGATCAATTCTTCGACCACTTGTACTTCAAAACTTGCCGATCGATCCTTATCGCCCGCGGTTCGATCTCAAAACAGATGCTCGACCAATCTTCCATTTTCTCTGATCCATGTTAAGTTTGAAATGATCAAAACTCAAGATTCTTCATCATTCTTTGATTCCCAAAAGCTTGACCTCAAACTCCAATCTTTATTATAATTTTTTTTTTTTACACGGGTTTCTACATTCTCCCCCCCTTAATAGAATTCGTCCTCGAATTCTAAGGATGTGAGGGGCCTCCTTCCTCCATCACAACATCCTCTCGGAAAAACTCAGGGTGATCAGCCTTGAATCTTGCTTCATCCTCCCAAGTGACATGAATCCTGTTTTGTCTTCCCCAAAATACTTGTACTTGGGCAATCTCACGATTCTTCAGCTTCCGAATACGCCTTTCTCCAAGTCGGATTGGTCCTTCCGGGTATGTAAGGTTCGTCCTCAGCTCCTCAATTCTCTCAGGCTCAACAGCACTTGGATCCCGTATATGTTTCCGAAGCATGGAAACATGGAACACCGGATGTAGATGCATATCCTCTGGCAGATCCAATCGGTAAGCTACCTCACCAACTTTCCCGATGATCTTGTATGGACCAATGAATCTGACTGCAAGTTTCCCGACCTTACCAAATCTGTCCTTCCCTTTCTGTGCAGTAACCTTCAAGTAGACCCAATCTCCCATCTCGAAAGTTACCTCTCTTCTTGACTGGTCAGCATACTTCTTCTGACGGTCTTGAGCCTTCTTCATGTTGGTTTGAATCGTCTCCAGCTTAACCATAGTCTCTTGTACGATAGGCGATCCAAACATTCTTCTTTCTCCCACTTCCGTCCAACACAAAGGTGTTTTGCAAGGCCTTCCATATAACGCTTCATAAGGTGACATCCCTATGCTCGCATGGTGACTGTTATTGTATGAGAACTCAACCAACGGTAAATGCTTCTCCCAGTTTCCTGCCCAATCGAGAATACACATCCGGAGCATGTCCTCGATGGTCCGAATGGTTCTCTCCGTTTGGCCGTCTGTTTCTGGGTGGAACGCCGTGCTTCTGAACAGTTTAGTTCCCAAGGCTTCTTGTAATGCTTCCCAAAATGCTGCCGTGAACCTAGGGTCACGATCTGAGACGATGTCTGAAGGTACACCATGTAGCTTCACAATTTGGTCGATGTACAGCTCGGCCAATACTTCCACTTTATCCGTATCCCGCATAGGTAACAGGTGTGTAACCTTGGTTAACCTATCCACAAACACCCAGATTGAGTTGTTCGATCTACCTGGAGCAGTAGGTAATCCAGTGATGAAATCCATGGAAATAGAATCCCATTTCCATTGAGGTATCGGAAGATTCTGCAGTAATCCTCCTGGAACTTGATGCTCGACTTTCACTTGTTGACAAGTTTCACACTGAGCAACCCATTGTGCTACTGATCTCTTCATGCCCGGCCAATGATAGTATCTTCTCACGTCTCTGTACATCTTCGAACTTCCAGGATGGATACTAAGTAAGGAATGATGTGCCATCCTTAGTATCTCATCTCTCAGCCCTTGCCCCTTAGGAACCGTGATCCTTCCATTAATAAGCAAGGTTCCATCTTCCGCCAAGTAGTATCCAGCACTATTTGGTCCGGATTGCCCTCTGAGTTCTTCAGCAATCTTCTGTAATTTCTCATCTCTAAGTTGCTCCTCTCGAATCTTCTGAATCAAGCTGGCCTGGTTCACTGCTTGTAATCCCAAGGGTTCACTTTTCTGACCTTCCAAGGCAACCAACTTTACTTGCTTCAGCTCTTGGTTCAACAGCTCCACTTCTTTTTTCATATCAGCATCCAACTTTCTTCGACTTAAGGCATCCGCAACAACATTCGCTTTACCAGGATGGTAGCGAATCTTTAAGTCGTAGTCAGCCACAAACTCCATCCATCTACGCTGGCGCAAGTTGAGATCTGGCTGAGTGAAAAGGTATTTAAGACTTTGATGGTCTGTGTATACCTCCACTTCTTCTCCATACAAGTACGATCTCCATATTCGCAAAGCAAATACCACGGCCGCCAACTCCAAGTCATGTGTAGTGTAGTTATCTTCATGCTTCCGTAGTTGTCGCGAGGCATATGCAATAACTCTCCCATCTTGCATTAGTACACAGCCTAACCCAACTCGTGAAGCATCCGTGTATACCGTGTAAGGTTTACCTTGCTCAGGTAAAACTAACACCGGTGCGGTCGTGAGAGCTTCCTTCAACTTCTTGAATGCCTTCTCCGTTTCTTCCACCCATAAGAAAGGAACTGCTTTACTGGTCAGTTTAGTTAAGGGCTTTGCAATAGAGGAAAAGTCCTTAACAAACTTCCGATAATAGCCCGCGAGTCCTAGAAAACTCCTTACTTCCGTCATAGTGGTAGGTCGAGGCCATTCTCGTATGGCTTGGACCTTTTCTGGATCAGGAGCCACGCCTTCTCCTGACACAATATGACCAAGAAATCCTATCTTTCTCTTCCAAAACGAGCACTTGCTAAACTTGGCAAACAGCTTCTGACTTCGTAATCTCTCCATAACCAGTTTCAGATGCTCTTCATGCTCTTCCTTACTTCTCGAGTACACCAGGATGTCATCAATGAAAATGATCACGAACTTGTCGAGGTAGTCGTGAAATACTTCATTCATCAAACGCATGAAAGCTGCGGGTGCGTTTGTGAGACCAAACGGCATAACCACGAACTCATACTGCCCATACCTCGTCCGAAATGCCGTCTTCATGATGTCTGACTTGGCAATGGGAATTTGATGATACCCTGATGCCAAATCAATCTTCGAAAACCAACTAGCTCCTTTAAGCTGGTCCAACAACTCATCTATCCTCGGAAGAGGATACTTGTCTTTTATGGTGATGTTGTTGATTCCGCGGTAATCGATACACAACCTCATGCTTCCATCTTTCTTCTTCACAAATAACACAGGAGCTCCCCAAGGTGAAGAACTCGATCGGATGAATCCTTTTTCCAATAGATCTTCCAATTGTTTCTTGAGTTCAGCCAACTCCGCAGGTGCCATCCGATATGGTGCCTTAGCTATAGGTTTTGCTTCAGGCTCCAAAGTAATAGTAAAGGGATTACTCCGAGGTGGAGGTAATTCCTTTAGTGGCTCAAAAATATCTTCAAACTCCTTGACCACTTCTATGTCTTCAATCTTAACTTCATCATTAGTGGCTCCTCCACTAATCGATAAAGTCACCAAATACACTTCTCCGTCTTGAAACAAATCTTGCACTCTCAATGCTGCTACCAGTGACACTGACATACTAGGACTGATTCCATAGTATACCATCTCAGGACGTTTGCCTCTGCCAAACAACAGTCTTCCCTTTCCACAATCGATCTGAACTCCGTAGAACGATAACCAATCCATTCCAAGGATGACTTCGTACCCTTCCAAAGGCACGACTAACAAATCTGCCACAAACTCTCTCTGCTGAATAACCAATGGAACATTCTTGATACACTGACTCGCTTGAAGGGTTCGGTCTGCGGGGGTCAAGACTGCCACGTTTACCCTGTCAACCAAAAAGCAATCCCAGAACTGGGCAGCAACCTCAGGGGTCACAAAACTATGTGTTGCCCCCGAATCGAACAATACATGTGTGGGTTTACCAGCAACATGTATGGTTCCTGCCACAGTAACTCAATCAACAATATCTCAATCACAATACTACTAATCAAGACTCGCACAATCATCAAACACAATCGAAATATTTCTAACGCGCAACCTAGCGATCAAGCAATCTATACCTAACCAGAGTCCTAACTAAATTCCAGAAACTAAATTCTACAAAACATCCCATGCAATAAAAGAGGAGGTTAAACACCCACAATACCTGTGATGGGACCGCTTGACGGTCCTGCATTGTCCGGGTTTTCTATACCTAAGGCATAAACTCTGCCTCCTAGGTTTTGCTTCTTTGGTGCTGGCTCAATTGCTGGACGGCTAGGAGGAGCTCGGATGGCGAGAGGGGTCGCAAGGATTGGCTTGTTTGGACAAGACGAAGCATAATGGCCCTTCCTACCGCAGGAGAAACAAGTAACATCTTCTATCCTTATTGTTGGATAACCCTGCTGGTTACTCCGCTGGTTATTCTGCTGGTTCTTGGGACAAAACCTTGAAATGTGTCCCGGCTGACCACATATGTAACAAACCCCATTGTTACTGCGATAATTTCCTCGGCCTCCATATCCTTGCCTTTTGCCTCTGTTGAATCTTGGACCCTTGTTGTAATTCGATCTTTCTCCTTGGTTAAACTTGTTGTGTCCTCCAGAATGTTGTGTAACCTTCTTTTCTGCATCAAGCACAGCCTCAACATTAACAGCCTTCTCCACCAGATCGGACAAGCTGCTAAAGTTGCTTCCAGCTAAACGACTTCCAAGCTCCGGCTTTAATCCGTACATGAAGTTACGGATCATAGTTCCTTCGTCTTCACGTCCATCAAAAACATGTCGCCTCAACCTTGTGAATTCAGAATCATAACTCCTCACTGGCCTATCTCCTTGTACAAGGTTCATAAACTGACGCTCCAATCGATGCTTCGCTTCAGGAGGAAAGTATTTCCTCTCAAACTCTTCCTTGAACGATTCCCATGATGTGATGGTATGTCCACGCTGCCTGTCTATGCTGTCCCACCATCCTGTTGCGTCGCCTTCCAGATAGTACACCGCGATTTTCTTCTTATATTCTTCTGGGCACTCCATGGCTTCAAAATTCTTCTCCATCATAGTAATCCACTTAAGAGCTTCAATAGGATCTGATCCTCCCTTGAACTTGTAGGATCCAATGTTCTTCATGGTAGATAACAGCTTGGAAACTTCAGGGGTATGAGTTTGCGTGCTTCGGTCCTTGGGTTTGATTGAGCGGATTGATCTTGTTGATGTCTCTGAGCCCAAATACGACTCGGACTAGTGCTCAACAAACTGTCTTCTCTAGCCCTGTACACCGGAAAGGATCTTGTTCTCTGAAGAGGGCTCCTATCATGTCCAAACACCTCACTGGCTCCATTGCCATTACCCTGATCTGATCTGTAGCCCAATCCTCTTCCTGTCGAAACCCTACCCTCTCTCCATATCCGATCTCGTCCATCATCACCTATCCCGCGATTAGCCATCTGCACACAATCAAAAGGGTAAGTCCTAGTGGAATCTATCCTAACACGGGAAGTGGCTGGTTTCCTAAAGCATCTTTTTGCGACTCCTTTTGACTCGATAAAACATTGAAAAGCACTTGTGTCACACATGGACGAAACCATGCTCTGATACCACCGCTGTAACACCCCCGAACCGTTCTAGGTATAGGTCGAACCACCGGCCAACAATCAAACAAGAACATGACCGACGGCTGACTTTCTACCAAGGTCCGAGAGCGCTACATGACGGGTTAGGGGAGTTCCAGCCTGGTCACAAAGAGTGCAATTCGTGACTTGGCCAGATCTCCCGCTAACACGTCCCGTCAGACTAAAGCCTAAGGCTTTTCAACCCGTACCCCAATCTGACGTTGTGTTAGCTTGGACAAAGCTAATATCAGATACAACAAGGCATTTACGCAAAACATCGATTTATTTATTTTATATCATACTGGGTTCACAACACACAAAATATTATACACGTGGTGGCATGCCAAGAGAAAAGATACATACTTATAGTCTGAAAACGTCGCAAGCAAAAAGAGATGCAAAATCTACACCAGCCGGCCTAACTTCCCGCTTCCTCTATCAACACTACTGGTCACCTGAAAACAACAACGAGTGAGGGATGAGTAATCTAGCATTACTCAGTGAGTTACAATCCCCAACTAACAAATACAACCCCTCGCTATCCCACCCCAAACAATCTAAAGCGAGAGGTTCACCTAATAGCACCACCCAAAGAGAATAACGATAACACTATACGCATATCAAAAATATCTGAAATCCGCAGCAGAAAATAATACGAGTAAAATATCGATACTATAAGATAGTCCATAAAACTTAACCAGGGTTTACCAATCCCTTTACACTATATAATATATATATAACTCGGGCCCCGGTGACGTTAGGTTCCTCCTTCACTATCGGCAATATCCTATCTTCCTACCACAAAGGCCAGAAGAAGGAACTTTCAACCGACCGCGGCCCACAGTCCTTCGGGTCACCGCGCGACAGCCCACAGTCCTTCGGGTCACTGCCACGTTACACCGTCGTGTAACACTCAGCCATAGGCCATGACCCCGTCTCTCTGAGTCTTCCCGATCCCGCGAATAAGGGGTTTCCTTAAACCCGCCAGGTACGAGGTCTGAAGGAACACTAACTCACCCCTAATACGCCTAGCAATGTGGGTTACACAATGCTGTCGGCCAATATATAAACAATACATAACCCGGTAATATAACCGAGGTTCCAAGCAATAATCACAACAACCACAATCAAACACATTCCAGAATCTAGCATAAAGACTAATTCCAGAATATCTAACAAACCACAACCTAGCGATATCATCTAAGCATTAAGCAATCGCTAACTAACCAATCAACCTAACCATTAGCATGCTACTATAATTCTCAAGAATAACTAAGCATGCTATCAACTAATCAATCTCAACAATAAACTAATCAAACTGTTACTCAGTTTAGACCTGGCCTCCTGCCATGATCCAACCTCCAAGTAACAGGAACCTGCATGAAAACAGCTTAGCAAACAATTGACTATAACTCACAGTTTTCGGTTGACCGTGGCCTCGACCCCAAACCCGACTTCAGCGATCCGAACCCTTTCTTCTTGACCTTCACAAGTAGTCCCACGTTCTGGACTGATCTTCACTCAAGCAGAGCTTCTGTAGTAGCTGACTCAAATCGCGCAGAGTAACTTTTCTCGATAACTCTCAAAAACTGCCGAAAAAGACTCGAAAATGATCGAACTCGAACTTTCTCTCTCTAGCTTTCTCTCTCACGTTTTTCTCTGAGTTTAAACTTGTCTGAATGTGATGAAATAAGCTGAGGGTCGTGGGGTATATATAGGTTGCAGCAACCAATCACAAACAGGCCGTGTGGCAGCCCGTGTGTCGCTTCGCATGCCTCCGGACGCATGCGTCGCGGCACCTCGTGCTCCACATGTCTGATGGCACGACCATAGCTTCCTGCAGGGTGACACCACACCTTCCATGTGTCTGATCCACGTTCTGACCTCATCCAGACTGACACTCAGCGCACACATGTCGCTCAGCATGCTCCGATCGCAGGTATCGCGGCACCTCGTGCTTCTGGGTGTCACTCAGCATGCTGTGCTCTCCTGGGTTTCAACACCTCCTGCTTCCCTTGCCACATACCATGCCAGGCAGGTTACATCACGTCCTTATCTCTCAGATAAGGCCACCTCGAGCTTCTCGGTCAATTCGACCGGTTTCGATATTTTCGGTGAATTTTCGTCCCGCGATGATTCCCGAATATTTTTCTGTGCCCGTTCTGATGCGCTGAATATTTTTAAAATACTCCATAAGAATTCTGACCTTGATGGAAAATATTTCCCGAGCCTCCGGCTTCCTCGAAAAATTTCGATAATACCGAAATCAGGGTTTTCGGTCGATTTCGGGTTTTCCCGTCATGCTTCGATCCCGTCCTGCTTACTTCCCGTCCTGCTTCATTATGTCTCCAGAGTGATAAATTACCAATACGAAGATTTCCCGGGAAAACTTAGTGGTTAAGAAACGTCGGCTTCAAAAACGTCGTGCTTCTAAAACGTCGTGCTTCAAAAAATGTTATGCTCCCAAACCATCCGTCTGATCAATCTAAGAAATTTCTATCAATGGTAGAGCAGCTTATCTGTCTCATGGCTTCTCCCACGATCAATTCTTCGACCACTTGTACTTCAAAACTTGCCGATCGATCCTTATCGCCCGCGGTTCGATCTCAAAACAGATGCTCGACCAATCTTCCATTTTCTCTGATCCATGTTAAGTTTGAAATGATCAAAACTCAAGATTCTTCATCATTCTTTGATTCCCAAAAGCTTGACCTCAAACTCCAATCTTTATTATAATTTTTTTTTTTTTACACGGGTTTCTACATCTCCCTTCTTCCCTGGCTATTTGGATGTGTAGTAAGGATGTAGAGGAAGCCTATGGCGTGGCAAACCAGAATCAAAACACACCAGAGGGTCGTTCACAACTCCCCTCTTGATTGCCATCAAAACTGCCTCTTTGCTGCCTTCAAGCCTCTCTTGGTCTTGGATTGTGTAATCCGACCATCTCTCTGTTTTTCTCTGTTTTTCTTTGTGTTGCAGGAAGAAGAATGAAGCCCTGACGTGCCTGCAAAGGCACGGACTTGCCCTTGCATTTATAGAAAAGGAATGGTCACATTTCCAAAGGTTGCACCCTTTCGGTATCATTTCTGGCCATTGATTTAATCAATGGTCCAGATCACACCTGTTCGCCTATGGCAGTTACCAGACGTCCTTGACATGCCTAACTGCTCCTAGACATGTCACACACAAGCCTTAGCTGGTTGCCCAAGCCCCTGGTCCAACCACAAGTGCCCACCGGCTCACCGGCACACCCGGGTGGTCCACATGGTCCGACCACTGTCTGGACCTCGCCCAACTGCCCAAGACTTGAACACTCAGTCTAGCTGAGTTGAGCTGATCCCCAGCTGACCCAGCTGAGTGAGCTAGTTCATCCAGCTCAGGGAGCTGACACACTCTTCAGTGAGCTACACTGAGCTGCACTACACTTCATCTAGCTGGTCGAGCTTGCTCACTGCATCGCCCAGCTGCCATACACTTCGTACAGCTCCTTTATACTTGTCTCCTTCTTGGTTTAGCTATATCTTAGCTTCCTGATGCCCTTAACCTTACTTCCAGGCCATGATACCCTTGTGTTTAGGTCACATGAGCTGACTGGTGCGTCTCCTTGCACCATGGTCGATCCTAAGGATCATATCCAGGATCAGGGACATGACATTGCAAGTATCAAGGGTACGAGGACCAAATGGTACCAATGACCAAAGGGTGCATCGTGATCCAAAAGCGAATGTATTGTGATCCAAGATCTGCGATCATGTCGTGATCCAAGAGGTACGAACGTGTCGTGATCCAAGAGGTACGAACGTGTCGTGATCCAAAAGGTATGAACGTATCATGATCCATGGGATGTGTACGGGTCGTGACCGAAAGGATACGAACGGGTCGGGACCGAAAGGGTACGAACGAAATGAGACCAAAAAGGGTACGAGCGATTCGATTGATATAAGGACACCATTTGCATTGTGTTGGGCATGGACTCACACGATGGCAATGAGTTGTCAGTTAGGTCAATACATGAGTGTAAGGAAATAGCGAAGGCCTTAATGGCTAGTGCACCAGTGCAATCCATACGTCATGATTGATGTATGAACCATGATCCATGGTTAATGGATGGATGGTTCTAGCCGCAAAGGCTAAGTGGGATATCTTACGATCAACTTCTGGTTGGTGAGTAGGATGGGCGCCATATTCCTTATGTAGGACATAGATCCACATGATGGCAATGGAAGGCCGGTTATGTCAGTACATGCTAAGTAGACGATGGCTTATCATGATTAAGGGTCGGTTCATGTTCCATGACGGTGGATCGATGGCCGAGTACTAGTATAGATAGTCACGTTGCTGGAGTATGAGCATTGATGTGATTATCCAAGATGTCAACCTCAGGGTTGATAACTTCGAGATTGGCTAAGAGTCATGACGAAGTGAGTGGCCAGTATTATGTGTCGTTGACCATAAGTACTAAGCCTAAGTGTGACTGTTCAAGGAATGCCGTGTAAGGATTGATCATGGTTGAGTATGGACGACCTGACCATAGATAATGGAACAAGGTGTCGAAACTAACCTGATTAACGAATACATCGGTTGGTATGAACATGTAAGACCCAAACCTGGATCCCATGATCCTACCAGTCCGCGGCCTTACCTAATAATTCTAAGTGTAATTCAGCCGGTTTAAGTCCAATCTTTACTTAGTCATTTTTCAAGCTTTTGAGGTTCATGTAATAATAAAACAATGCGGAAGCTTAAACAAACATCATATTATATATATAAGTCAAATGTGATTCATACAATGTATTCAAATCATCAGTTGCACAATAGGCTAAACATAAATCCAATGTAACAACAAGTCACTACATCACACATCCCACACGGCCAAGGTCTTCATGGCTCCTTAGCCTTACCACGGTCCCTGTCAGAACCTGAAATCAAAACCCACAACACATATGCATAAGAATCATGACCGATATCCTAGCAATATACAAACCTAAGCATGGTTCGGACACTTAGCCTATTTCTGGCTGATTTGTGACCCAATCATCTCCTCATCCAAAAACCAATTTAACTACATGATAAACCATGATAATTCATGATTAAGAGAATGGTCCAAGCGGATTTCCCAGAACCGGCCTTGATCATACTGATCTTGGCCATGAACAACCTAACCGGCCTCATGGTACCATCTCGAAATCAATGTTATAAAATTATTCTATCACTTTGATAATTCATAATAAATCCCCACTAAGAGATATCAAACGCCAAATCCCAATAACTCCCACTGGAAGCATGAGATCGGATCATACATGCCCAACCAAGGCCATGGAGAGATTACTCTGATCTAACCAAGCCTTGGTGGCGTGTTCATGAATTTAGACTCATAAATAACTTCAGAATATGATAGAGAAGAGATATATTGACAGAGAAATAACAATAGATGCAACCATCCACACATGGATCAAACGGCCAAATCACCCGGATGGATGATTCATGGCGGTTTGTGCTTGGTTTGCATCCAGTACCTTAGGTGTGTGTTCGGAAGCCCCCACACTCTTCTCTGCAGCCTTCTACTTTCCTCTGGTATCCATTTCCGATCAAGTCTCCCTTGCACACGGCTTAGAACTCGCCGGAATCACCTTGCCTTCACACGGACTGCCTTTGCGGTCACACTTCTCTTTTCTCTCTTTGATTCTGTAGAGATTTGGGCAGAGTTTCCCCTTATGTTTCTGATGAATTTTGTCGACAGGGGAGGGGTTTATTTATAGGGAAGAGGCTTGCCAACCGTCCGGACGATGTGATTGGCCATTTGGCCAACGGACACCTTTTCGCCCAAAACCGCCCAACCGCTTTGCAAACCGTCCCTTTCTTCCTTTGGGCTGATCGATCTCAAGCCCAAACACTTGCCCACAAGCTCAGCTCCCTTGCCCAAGCAACCTAGACCCAACGGACACCCATGACCAGCATCCAGTCCATGACCATCACTCATGGTCCGCAATGACTGGTCAAGACTCCATCACTCCGTCCAGCTGAGTTCAGCTGAGTACTAGTTGCCTGAGCTGAGTGAGCTACTCCTCCAGCTCCTGTGAGCTGCCCAAGACTGTGTGAGCTCCCTACCAGCTCCACCTAGCTGATTGAGCTGCTTCCGGACCATGTCCAGCTTCCGGATCACTCCTCCAGCTACTATTTCCTTCTTTTCTTCTTATTCTGGTCAAGTCTCAGCTTCCTGATGCACTTAACCCTTAGTTTAGACCATGATACGCTTGCCTTTACGTCTTTATAACCTGGCCAGCCCATCTCCCCGCACCATGGCCTGTCCGGATGCCTTAGTTAGAACTTGGGACATGACAGAACATGTCATATCTTTGTCTGGGTTAAGTCCCAAGGCCGGTCAGGCCAGATGAAGACTCATCGAATCCAAATTCATGTGAGGATGGTTGGTTGATTGACTTAGGATTATGATGGGCTTTGTTAGTCCAAAAGAAGGACTTGGTACTATTGCCTATAAGGCAAGGGAGTGTGCATGAGCCAAAAAGGGCCAGATGCATATCTCTTATCCGTTCGAAGACTTCTCAAAGGTTACTTATGTATGTGGGGATGGTTGGTTGAATGACTAAGTACCTAGGGGAGCTGTTTAATGCAGGAATCATTATAAGGACCTTAAGTAAGATCATTGAGTGATCGTGGTCCAGTACACAAGCAAGTGTAGTTCATGTCAATGGTGGTCCGATGAGCTAACCAGCTCCGTAGATGGGGCAAAGGTATGATCTAGCTATGTTTACATAGATCTAGATAGAATGGTTTAGGGGAATGGAACCTCAAAATCGTATGACTTGGTTTCGGTTTAGGATTGACCTTTAAGCTGATTGGTAGTTGAGTAAACTAACCAAGGCTAAGGTAATTCGACCAGACAAGGGTTAGATTGGTTTTAGACCAATGGTAAGTTAGAGAATATTCCGCTGCGTATCTGTTGAAATGATCTAAGCTATGAATGACAAATGAAGTCTTTAGGTAAGTTCTAAGTTAGCCCTCGCCTTTAGGCGATATTATAAATAAAGGGCGAAAAATTAAGAGGTTTGGCCAGGAAGTGGACCGAGCGACGTGAGGCGTCGACCGCGGCCTAGTCGGCCCGGATCGGGTCTTACACTGACACTATGGTGGATCCGGTACCTATTATTGTTCTTTCTGATGATTACACCGAGCCAGAGGATGTTGTCACAGAGGTTTCGGGAGTAGGGCCACCGAGTCCTATCACCATTTGGTCTACCGACACTACTAGAGAGACACCTAGCTATGATCCTGCTGAGGATCATGGTCCTTCACCACCGACGCCAGTAGGGATGCCATCCGGGTCCCCACCTGTAGAGGTGTTTGACATGTCACTGGGATTACCCGACCATCCTGCTTTTATCTACTTAGAGGAAGCATTATAGAGGTACTTCTGTCTGCCCATATTGGCTATTGAGGGTAGAGATGACGGTAGAAACAACGAGTTAGTGCGGACTTACGTCGACATGATATATATTGTGAGGTCTTCTTTTCTTACCACATATTAGACCAGAGGGCCGCCCAGCATTCCACCTATGGAGACTGTCATGTCCCCGATCCTGGATATGATCGTTATGGTCGGCCATGGTGCGAAGAGAGGCACCAGTCAGGTCATGTGACCTAAACACAAGGGTATCATGGCCTGGAAGTAAGGTTAAGAGACATCAGGAAGTTAAGATTCAGCTAAACCAGGAAGGAGACAAGTATAAAGGAGCTGTACAAGTGATATGGCAGCTAGGCGATGCGGTAAGCAAGCTCGACCAGCTAGGAGAAGTGTAGTGCAGCTCAGTGTAGCTCACTGAAGAGTGTGTCAGCTCCCTGAGCTGGATGGACTAGCTCACTCAGCTGGGTCAGCTGGGGATCAGCTCAACTCACCTGGACAGAGTGTTAAGGTCTCGGGCAGTTGGGCCGGGTCTAGACAGTGGTCAGACCATGTGGACCACCCGGGTGTGCCGGTGAGCCAGTGAGCACTTGTGGTTGGACCAGGGGCTTGGGCAACTAGCCTAGGCTTGTATGTGACGTGTCTAGGGGCTGTTAGGGCTGTCAAGGACGTCTGGTAACTGCCCTAGGCGAACAGGTGTGATCTGGACCATTGATTAAATCAATGGCCAGAAATGATACCGAAAGGGTGCAACATTTGGAAAGGTGACCATACCTTTTTTATAAATACAAGGGCAAGTCCGTGCCTTTTCAGGCACGCCAGGGCTTCATTTTACACCCTGAAACACAAAGAAAAATAGAGAGATGGTCGGATTTCACAATCCAAGACAGAGATGCATTCAAAGGCAGCAAAGAGGCAGTTTTGGTGAGCAATCATGGAGAGGGTTATGAACGACCTTCTGGTGAGTTTTGATTGATGTTTGCCACAACATGGACTTCCTCTACATCCTTACTACACACGCAAATAGCCAGGAGAGAAGATGGAGGGCCGGAATGCACTTCCAATGATTGAGACAGCCTCGAAGGCAGATGTGTGTAGAAAGGCAGTTTCATGGGAACTGAAGTGGGAAGTGATGCACGACCCTTGGGTGGTGTTTGATCATGGATGAACACCCCCTAGGCTTCCTCTACGTCATTGTAACACACGAAATTGGTTAGAATTGAATGGAGAAGGCCGAACTCCACTCCCAAAGGCATGTACAGCCTTGAAGGTGGATGCAGTGCAGAAACTGGTTCCATGGAAGTTCTATGGAAGGGATGTTGGGCACGACCCACGAATGGATCTTATCAACACTGGAGGTATGTGATAAGACTTGATAGAGGCGTGTAATGGAGGAGCATGGCCAGACATGATAAAGGAAGCACAAGATCTAGTAAGATCAAGTATAAGGTAATATGTACATATGATTACTTTGTGGTTTATGTTGGTGTCTCTTAGGGTGCGAATGAGGCCAAGTAAGGCACGCCCTTGGAGACCATATAGTGTGATGTATTGTAGGGATACATGACCTTCAGGAAGGGGCGGATCATAGTGGATCTAATTCATCCATGTGGGATGGTAATTAAATGCTGTGCATCAGTTAATGATTCATGGTGGTTCATGAGTGAACCAGATATATGGTTTGCATTACCAATGGCTTCAGGCCGTGGCAATGAGGTAATGGTATCATATGGTATGATAGTTATCAACCTTGGGTTGGTAAGCTATGTGCAAAGGATTGGCTGAGAGCCATGAAGAAGAGCAAGACTGATCAGGTTCATTGGGACATGGTTCCATGGCCGGTTAGGTAAGTGTGAAGACTCATCAGTTCTGAGTCATGTGGGGTGGTTGGTTGATTGACTTAGGACCTTGATACAGCCTGGAAATAAGACTATAAGAATTGATGAACTGAGGTTCAACCTGAAAACAAAGAAGATAGATTTTTATGAGTTTTATGAGTTTTTATGAAGCAAAACAGAAACAAATGAAATATGAATGAGATGCTAATGATATGAAGAATAAATCAGAGTAAATAAACAAAGATAAAGGATAGATATGGTGGAATCAAGCTGCTGGATGTGTATCACTCTCAGCTTGATCAAAAGATGGACTGAAGTGGATTTGCGGATGAAGGTTTGATTGAATCTCTCAATCTGTGGGATGATGGACGCGATGGATTGAATAGACACCACAAAGCTCTGTGAAAGGAGACTTTGATAAGCCTGGTTGCTCTGGAGCTGCTTCTCACAAACTCTAAAGACTTGAAACAATAGTTTTAAGAAAACTAGAAAACTGCATTTTCATTCATAAAATTCAAGGGTGGTTTTTACAAAGACAACTACTGAGCTTATATAGGCTCTACCTTGGGACATTCTAACAGTCTAAAATTGACTAAAGGAAACAAATAAAATTGAAATAAAATTCTTGGAAGCAAAGGCTTTG
This sequence comes from Raphanus sativus, assembly GCF_000801105.2. Taxonomy (NCBI): domain Eukaryota; kingdom Viridiplantae; phylum Streptophyta; class Magnoliopsida; order Brassicales; family Brassicaceae; genus Raphanus; species Raphanus sativus. The sequence goes on from NW_026615753.1 coordinate 15,651, forward strand.
ATGGCTCCATGAAACTAGCCTTTAGCTTGATTTGTGGCCTTTGAAAAGAGATGATCTTGTATCTTGATATTTTCTTGAACCTGGATGGTTTAAGGGGATAAGTGATGTAAGACCCGAACCCGGCCAGCTAGGCCGCGGTCGACGCCTCACGTCGCTCGGTCCACACACTGACCGAACCACTCAATTTTTCGCGCTTTATCTATACTTTCGCCTAAGGGCGAAGTCTATCTTAGGACTTAGCTTAAGACTACCTTAATCATTCCCTAGCTTAGATCCTTTCAACTTATGCACAGCGGAATATTCTCTACTTAACCATTGGTCTAGAACCAATCTAACACTTGTCAGGTCGAACCACCTTAGCCATTGTCAGTATACACAACTACTACCAGCTCCAAGGTTGATCCTGATCCTAATCCAAGTCATACAATAACCGAGGTTCCGTTCCCCTATACCATTCTATCTAGATCTATACAACATTGATAGATCATACCTTTGCCATATCCACGGAGCTTGATAGCTCATTATATCAGCTGACTTAGCATCCAGCTAGCTAAGCTGAACCACTTCACTTGAGGTTCTCTGCTCTCTTCCAGCTGACCGAGCTGTGAGGTAGCTCTGCCTGGCTCCCCGTCCACTCGTCCAAATCCCTTATACATGTATAGACTCTCCCCTTAAGTACTTAGTCATTCAAACAACCATCCCCACAGACCAAGTACCTTTGGAAAGTCTCAGCTGCAAAATCAACCTCAAGCAAACATGCTCCAAAAACTAATTAAAATTCATGTTAATTCATGATAATTCATAACTAAGAGAATGGTCAAGTCAGATTTCTCAGAACCGGCTTCGATCATACTGATCTCACCCATGAACAGCCCATATGGCCATACCTGACCACCTCTAAATCAATGAGATAAAACTAATCTTTCACCATGATAATTCATGATAAATACCCATTAAGAGATATTTGAAGTCGGATCTTAACAATTCCTTCAGGAACTATCAGATCTCAACCTACCTGCCCAACCAAGGCCATGGAGAGATTTCTCTGAACCGGCCACTCCATGGTTCAGTACCTCCATGTCTGAACAACATAGAATAGTATTAATAATGCCCACCAGTTCCTGAGTCAATCAACCAACCACCCCATATGACTCATAACTGATGAGTCTTCACACTTACCTAACCGGCCATGGAACTATGTCCCACTGAACCTGTTACATGCTGGGAACCAGGCTGCAAACTAGTGGCTTTGAGAACAAGATTCTAGTCGATCTTGGTACTGGTTTTGAAAGGACTTGATGCTTGGATCAAAACTGTCCAAAACTGTACCTGAAACAAAGACTTTTTTTATGAGTTTTATAGTTTTATAAAAATGAAGAACAGGAAGTAAAACTATGAAAATAAAATAAGAACAGAAACAGAGATGATTTTTATGGATTTTAGATTTATAAAATGAATCAAACAAAAGATGCAAACAGAAATAAAAACAAGAGAAATAAAAAGGGATAGAGATGGTGATGGAATCTGTTGCTGGATGTGTGTCTCTCTCAACAGATCAGTGGATGGATGATGAGTAGAAGATGGGATTGGCCTTGCTGGATGTGTGTCACTCTCAAGGCAAATCGATGGGTGGTTGATGGGGTGAAGAATCGCCACAAGCTTGGTGGTTGGAGCTTGATAAGATTCAGGCTGCTCTCTCTTGCTTCTCACACTAGAAAGACTTAGGGTTTTCTTTGCAAAGGCAAAACAATTTCATAAAAGACTTAACTGTGTCAAAATCGCCAGCCACAAGGGGTTATAAAGCCATCCCTTTGTGGACTCAACAATGTCTTAAAAGGCCTAGACAAATGGCCAACTCTCAAATAAAATAAAAGGCTGACAAATGCCCAAAGTCTTAAACCAAAATAAAATTAAAATAAAATAGAAAACCGGTTGCTGGTTGAGATGCATAAACCAAAGCTCATAGTATGCTTGCATGTTGCCTCATTAAAACCTTATCGGGAAAACCCAGTGGGACAAAACCCGATGAAGGAAAAAGAGTACAACACATACTACTTACTTTGGTGGTCGGCTATATCTCTGAACCAGAAGCAATGTGGTCGGTTGGATGGGAGATTGATTCTGAACCAAGGTTGAATGTGGAGATGATGAAACTTGCTTGGTTCTGGACAAGTGATCTGAATTGGATTGGACCGGCTGAATCTTGAACTTCAATTGAACCGGCTTGGTCTTGTATCTTCAATTAGACCATCTCTTCAATCAGTAGCTGGTTCTGGCCGGTTTGTCCATCTTGATCTAGGATTTGTTGGACCGCCTTGGAGAACCCTTCTCTTATGGCCTTGGTTCCACTCCTATTGGTCGGACCGTGCCTAATTATGGGAACCTCTACTTGGATGGCCTCATCATTCCCTCCCCCTTGAAAAGGTTCTGGCCTCAGAACATCATCATCTGCAAGAAAAGGGGACAAATCAGATACATTGAACGTATGGGAAATCTTAAACTCACCTGGAAGATCAAGCTTATAAGCATTGTCATTGATCTTTTCAAGAACCCGGAAGGGTCCAGTCCCTCGAGGTGATAGCTTGGACTTCCTTGCTTCAGGAAACCTTTCTGGCCGCATGTGCAACCACACTAAGTCTCCTGGTTCGAACAAAACTTCCTTCCTCTTCTGGTCGATCCGCGCCTTGACCTTGGCCGCCTGTGCTTCTAGTTTCTCCTTGACCCTTTGGTGCAAAGTCTTAAAAAATTCCGCCTTGTGGGCTCCATCACGACTGCGGTACATAGGACTGGGCAGTGGAGAAAGGTCCAAGGGAGTCTTCGGCTGAAAACCATATACAACTTCAAAAGGAGAAAGATCAGTAGTAGAGTGTCTAGCATGGTTATAAGCAAACTCAATAAAAGGCAGACAAGTTAACCAGTTCCTTAAGTTCTTACCGACCGTAGCTCTCAATAACTGGGAGAGTGTACGGTTTACTACCTCGGTTTGGCCATCAGTCTGTGGATGGCAAGTGGTTGAGAACAACAGCTTGGTACCAAGTTTACCCCATAAAGTCTTCCAGAAATGGCTTAAGAACTTGGTGTCTCGGTCAGATACAATGGTCCTAGGCATGCCATGTAGACGAACCACCTCTTTGAAGAACAGGTTGGCGATTTGGGTGGCATCATTGGTTGTGTTACAAGCAATGAAATGAGCCATCTTGGAGACCCTGTCCACAACAACAAAAATGGAATCCTTGTGGTCTATCTTGGGCAAGCCCAGCACAAAGTCCATAGAAAGATCTACCCAAGGGTGGTCAGGAATAGGTAAAGGCATGTATAAACCGTAAGGATGTGACCTGGATTTTGTCTTAAGCCAGACAATGCACTTGGTGCACAAGTTCTCAACGTCCTTCCTCATGTTTGGCCAAAAGAAATGGTCGGCTAGGACACTTAGAGTTTTATCTCTACCAAAATGTCCCATGAGGCCGCCACCATGGGCCTCCCGAACCAGCAATTCCCGCATGGACCCTTGGGGAATGCACAATTTCTTTTCCTTGAACAAGAAGCCATCTTGTTGGTAAAATGGGCCGGCTGCCATCTTGGTAGTTTTCCTGAAAACTTCTTGAAAATCAGGGTCAGTAATATAAGAATCCTTAATATACTCAAAACCCATGATCTTAGCTTCCATGGTGGAGATAAGAGTGTGTCTCCGGGACAGTGCATCGGCCACCACATTGTCTTTGCCCTTCTTGTACTTAATCACATAAGGGAAAGTCTCCACAAACTCTAACCATCTGGCGTGCCTCTTCTTAAATGTGGTCTGACCTCTCAAGTGTTTAAGAGTCTCATGATCTGTATGAATAACAAACTCTTTAGACAAAAGATAATGTTGCCAAGTTTCAAGAGATCTCACTAGAGCATAAAGCTCTTTGTCGTAGGTGGGATAATTGAGGGCAGCTCCACTCAATTTCTCGCTGAAGAAGGCTACTGGTCGGCCTCCCTGAGTAAGCACAGCTCCTATGCCTGTACCTGATGCATCACATTCAATCTCAAAGGTTTTATCGAAGTTAGGCAGAGTAAGGACTGGTGCATGAGTCAAACTATATTTAAGCTTGTTAAAAGACTCTTCTTGGGCAGGACCCCAAGTAAAGGATACATTCTTCTTGATCACAGATGTCATTGGAGCAGCAATGGTACTGAAATCCTTGACAAACCGTCGATAGAAGCTGGCAAGACCATGAAAACTGCGGACATGGCCGATTGTGGTTGGAGTTGGCCAGTCTTGGATCGCCTTGATCTTTTCTTCATCGACCTTCAGTCCCTGTGAACTCACAACAAAACCTAAGAAAACCAATTGATCAGTACAAAACACACATTTCTTTAGGTTAGCATAAAGTCCCTCTTGCCTCAATGCCTTCAGCACCTGTTCTACATGATAAACATGCTCGGATAAGCTCTGACTATAGATCAGTATATCATCAAAGTACACAACCACAAAATTACTGATGTATGGCCTTAGAACCTCGTTCATAAGCCTCATGAATGTGCTGGGGGCGTTGGTAAGGCCAAATGGCATCACAAGCCACTCATGCAAACCTTGTTTCGTCTTGAAGGCGGTTTTCCACTCATCACCTTCCTTCATACGAACTTGGTGGTATCCACTCCTGAGATCAATATTAGAAAACACAGTAGAACCACTTAGTTCATCCAACATATCATCTAATCTAGGTATAGGGTACCTGTCATGTCCCTGATCCTGGATATGATCCTTAGGATCGACCATGGTGCAAGGGGACGCACCAGTCAGCTCATGTGACCTAAACACAAGGGTATCATGGCCTGGAAGTAAGGTTAAGGGCATCAGAAAGCTAAGATTTAGCTAAACCAAGAAGGAGACAAGTATAAAGGAGCTGTACAAAGTGTATGGCAGCTGGGCGATGCAGTGAGCAAGCTCGGCCAGCTAAATGAAGTGTAGTGCAGCTCAGTGTAGCTCACTGAAGAGTGTGTCAGCTCCCTGAGCTGGATGAACTAGCTCACTCAGCTGGGTCAGCTGGGGATCAGCTCAACTCAGCTAGACTGAGTATTCAAGTCTTGGGCAGTTGGGCCAGGTCCGGACAGTGGTCGGACCATGTGGACCACCCGGGGTGTGCCGGTGAGCCGGTGGGCACTTGTGGTTGAACCAGGGGCTTGGGCAACCAGCCTAGGCTTGTGTGTGACGTGTCTAGAGGTAGTTATTGATGTCAAGGACGTCTGGTAACTGCCATAGGCGAATGGGTGCAATCTGTACCATTGATTAAATCAATGGACAGAATTAATACCGAAAAGGTGCAACCCTTAGAAAGGTAACTGCCCATTCTTCTATATATATCAGGCAAGTCCGTGCCTTTGCAGGCACGCCAGGACTTCATTCTTCTTCCTGAAACACAAAGAAAAACAGAGAAAAACAGAGAGATGGTCGGATTACACAATCCAAGACCAAGAGAGGCTTGAAGGCAGCAAAGAGGCAGTTTTGATGGCAATCAAGAGGGGAGTTGAGAACGACCCTCTGGTGTGTTTTGATTGTGGTTTGTCACGCCATATGCTTCATATACATCCTTACTACACATCCAAATAGCCAGGGAAGAAGGGAGATGACCGGATTCACTCTCAAAGTCCAAGAGCAGCCTTAAGGGCAGTGGTGTGTAGAAAGGCAGTTTCATGGGTACTGAAGTGGGAAGTGATGCACGACCCTTGGGTGGTGTTTGATCATGGATGAACACACCCTAGGCTTCCTCTACATCATGGTAACACACGAAAATGGCCAGAACAGAAAGGAGAAGGCCGGACTCCACTCCCAAAGGCATGTACAGCCTTGAAGGTGGATGCAGTGCAGAAACTGGTTTCATGGAAGTTCCATGGAAGGGATGATGGGTGCGACCCATGTATGGATCTTATCAATACTGGAAGTATGTGATAAGACCTGATTAAGACAAGTGCAAGAGGCACAAGGCCGGACCTGATCAGGGAAGCACAAGGTCTAGCAAGATCAAGTATGAGGTAACATGTGTTGATTACTTATGTTTATGTTTATATTTATGTCTGTGTTGTGTCTCTTGGGGTGGGATCAAGGCCAGGCATGGCACGCCCCTTGAGGAATGTATATTGTGATGTGTCTTAGGAATCCAAGACCCTGGACAAGGGGGCGGATCATAACTGATCTAACTCATCCATGTGGGATGATGGTTAGATGCTGTTCATTGGATAGTGATCAATGATGGATCATGGTTTGGTGTTGGGTTTGATCATGGTGTGAACCATGAGGCCGACCCACTGATGAGACACATGGGAGTCCTAGAGACAGAGGAACCATGTGGAGTGTAAGGTCCAATTCGTTTGGATCCAACAGCAAGCAAAGGAGAGGAGTAAGGCTGGTACTTATTGGTATGGACCACAAGTATTGTGCTGGTGTGTTCATACAAGGAAGGCTGTGTGTGATCTGATCATGGGCAAGGATGGACGACCTGATCCATGGATGATGGATCAAGGTGTCTGATCTGATTGATCAAAGGATGCACCAGTGGTAAGAGCAACACTAATCAGGTTCAGTGGGACATAGTTCCATGGCCGGTTAGGTATGTGTGAAGACTCATCAGTTCTGAGTCATGTGGGGTGGTTGGTTGACTGACTCAGGAACTGGTGGGCATTATTAATCCTATTATATGTTGATCAGACGTGGAGGTACTGAACCATGGAGTGGCCGGTTCAGAGAAATCTCTCCATGGCCTTGGTTGGGCAGGTAAGTGGAGATCTGATAGTTCCTGAGGGAATTGTTAGGATCCGACTTCAAATATCTCTTAATGGGTATTTATCATGAATTATCATGGTGAAAGATTAGTTTTATCTCATTGATTTAGAGGTGGTCAGTTATGGCCATATGGGCTGTTCATGGGCGAGATCAGTATGATCGAGGCCAGTTCTGAGAAATCTGACTTGACCATTCTCTTAGTTATGAATTATCATGAATTATCATGAATTTTAATTAGTTTTTGGAGCATGTTTGCTTGTGGTTGGTTTTGCAGCTGAAGACTTCCCAAAGGTACTTGGTCTGTGGGGATGGTTGGTTGAATGACTAAGTAACCTAAGGGGAGAGTTTATACAGGTATAAGGGAGTTGGACGAGTGGACGGGGAGCTGGGCAAAGCTACCTCACAGCTCGATCAGCTGGGAGAGAGTGAACCTCAAGTGAAGTGGTTCAGCTCAGCTGAGCTGGACAAGCTAGTTTAACAAGCTGGGGATAGCTGAGACAATGAGCTAACAAGCTCCGTGGATGTGGCAAAGGTATGATCTAGCAATATTGCATAGATCTAGATAGAATGGTTAGGGGAATGGAACCTCAGTTATTGTATGACTTGGATTAGGTTCAGGATCAACCTTGGAGCTGGTAGTAGTTGTGTCTACTGATCATGGCTAAGGTGATTCGACCTGACAAGTATTAGATTGGTTTTAGACCAATGGTTGATAGATAGTATTCCGCTGTGCATAAGTTGAAAGGATCTAAGCTAGGGAATGACTAAGATAGTCTTAAGCTAAGGTCCAAGATAGACTTCGCCTTTAGGCGAAAGTATATATAAAGATTGAAAAATTGAGTGGTTCGGTCAGGGTATGGACTGAGCGACGTGAGGCATCGACCGCGGCCTAGCCGTCCGGGTTCGGGTCTTACAGTACCTATATTTGATGGTTATGTTGTTGATGGCTCGGCAGTCCACACACATACGCCATGTTCCGTCCTTCTTAGGCACCAATAGGACCGGGACTGTAACACCCCCGAACCGTACTAGACATAGGTCGAACCACCGGCCAACAATCAAACAAGAACATGACCGACGGAGCGACCAACACCAAGGGTTGGAGATGAAAGGCCAACCGGCCAGCCAACAATCAAACAAGAACATGACTGACCGTCCAACCCAACACCATGGTCCGGAAGCGCTACGTGACGGGCTAGGGACGATCCAGTAAGAGTCACAAAATTTACTCCACGACTTAGACCAGTTCATCCACTAACTCGTCCCGCTAACTAAAGGCATAAGGCTTTGCAACCCGTACCCGAAGTTAACGTTTTCCGTTAGATCGAGGCCTAAGGCTTTTCAACCCGTACAACGACCTAACGTTGTGTTAGACCGGACTAGTCAAATATCAGAGTACTCATGAAGCGCATATAAAACAATTACTTTATTGATTCCAAGAAGTATTCATACATTGAATAATTCGAGACCGGTCCCGGCCTAACGCCAAAATCGAGTCAACTAAACGCAAATCAAAAATACCGTTTAACAAAAGGCAAGCAAATCTACACCGGTGGTCCTAACGTCCAGCACCAAGCTATCCGATCGTCCTACTAGAGAAACCTGCAAAAAGGACAACGGAGATGGATGAGTAACCTAATGTTACTCAGTGAGCTGGCTACCTCTACCCCAACCTAAAACTAACCCAGACAACCCAAAATAACAATCAATTTAGCCCTAGCAAGAAATCTAAACTAAGGCTAAGCAAACCGTTACTAAGTTAGACTTGGCCTCCCGCCATGATCTAACTTCAAGTAACGGGAACCTGCATGAAAACAAGTCAACAACCAATCCCCTAGTTAACCATATATATGCCTGAGTTCAATACTCATGTAGTGTTAGACACCTAGACTATATAAGTATCATCAATCAGTCGACCAACAATCAGACAAGAACATGATCGGCCAACTAATGATACCACATAGCTTTAATATCCACCACCCTTCACAAGCAATCCTTCAGACACATACATGCCAACATCAGGCCTACACTAAACAGTATCCAATCAACAATCACAACTACTATCTAATAACCCGGTTACTAAGTTAGACTTGGCCTCCTGCCATGATCTAACTTCAAGTAACAGGAACCTGCAAGCAAATCAATCAACCACAAGCACAATAAAAAGAATACTAACTAACTATGACTCAATCTAACTCGACACTCTAACCAATACTCTAACCCGGGAAATGGTGATTTCGTGTTCATCCCCAAAATCGGCAACATCCTAACTTCCTACCACAAAGGCCAGAAGAGAGGAACTTTCAACCGACCGCGGCCCACAGTCCTTCGGGTCACCGCTCGACAGCCCACAGTCCTTCGGGTCACTGTCACATTACACCGTCGTGTAATCACTCAGCCATAGGCCATGATCCCGTCTCTCTGAGTCTTCCCGATCCAGCGAATAAGGGGTTTCCTTAAACCCGCTAAATACGAGGCAGCGAGGAAACACAAATCAACCCTAACCAAGCCTAGTATGGGCGGGTTACGCACATACTGACGGCAAAAAAAAACACAACACTATCCTAGACTCTAGACTCTACGACACTAACAACTAGTACCAGTAATCCGGCCTATATGGCCTAAGACTACTAATACCATCATCTAAAATACTAAACAACGATATCAACAATAAACAGCTCAACCGGTTAGTCACTCCCTTACCAAGAGCTGACTAACCTCAATCAACAAGATTAAATAAACAAGCAATCAACTCAATCAAACCGTTACCCAGATAGTTAAGCCTCCTGCTATGAAACTATCTTTAAAGATAACGGGAACCTGCACTCAACCAAATAACCAAGCAAGAATAGAAAACATGATGCATCCTAGCCCTAGTCCTAGTCAGGTTATTAACTCAGTCTTAATTCCGTTCATCTCAGCTTAGCCCGTGCTAAGCCGAGTCCAATTCAATACTAAAACCCTAAGGACTCTACCATGCAATAGCGTGATATAATCTATAATCTATATGCATACTCGATCTAACCTAAGTTCCAAGTGGAACTCAAACAAAACCAACTCACAGTGTTCTTTGCCGATAAGCAGCTGGTTGATCGGAGAGGACTAAGCCAAAACCCAACCTCGACATCTTGAATGGACTGGACTGGACTGATCTTGACTTGGACAGAACCTCCACTTGATCACCAGAGAATATGACTTGCTTGGACGAATTGATTTGGACATAGTCTCCCCTAGACACTCACTCGAAATCAGTAGAGAATCTGATCTCGAAAACTCTCTAAAACCCTCGAAAAAGATCATAACCTCTTGCTTTCTTTTTCTACTTTCTCCCTCTCTCTAGGCACGTTTGGGAATGATTTTGGTGTGTGAGGATGAATGAAAACGAGCAGGGGGTCTAGGGTATTTATAGATATCATCAGCCACTCATATTCAGCTTGGTGGCAGCCCGTGTGTCGCTTCGCATGGCTCCGGACGCATGCGCGGCGACACCTCGTGCTCCACATGTCTGGATGCATGACCAGGATGTCATGCTAGGTGACACCACGCCCTCCAGATGTCTGATCCACGTCCTGACCTAATCCAGTTCGACACCACAGCGCACACATGTCGATCTGCATGCTTCGATCGCAGGTTGCGCGGCACCTCGTGCTTAAGTGTGTCAAGCTGCATGCTGTGCTCTCCTGGGCTTCAACACCTTGTGCTTCTGTTGACACTCAGCTACTTAGAGGATAGACATCACGTCCTGGTCGCTTAGATCAAGTCACCTCGAGCTTCCCGGTCGAATTGTGCGGTTTCGGTCCTTCCTGTGAATTTTTGACCCGCGATCAATCCTGAATATTTTTCTGCTCCCGTTCTGATGCTCTGAATATTTTTAATAAACTCCAAAGGAATCCTAACCTTGAATAAAAATATTTCCCGAGCCTTCGGCTTCCTTGAAAAATAGACAAATACCGAAATCAGGGTTTTTGGTCGATTTCGGGTTTTCCCGTCGTGCTTGCTTCCCGTCATGCTTGCTTTCCGTCCTGCTTGCTTCCCGTCCTGCTTCCGACTTATAATGTCTCTGAAATAATATTCCGCTCTTACGAAGTTTCGGAGAAAACTTAGTGGCTAAGTCACGTCATGCTTCGAAAACGTCGAGCTTCTATCCCGTCATACTTCCAAAAATGTGACGCTTCCAAAACGACCGTCTGATCAATCTAAGACACTTCTAATAATGGTAGAGCAGCTTATCTGACTCCTGGTTCACTCACGATCAATTCTCTGACCATCTCTTACTTTGAAACTTCTCGATCCATCGTTGTCGCCCTTGATTCGACCATCAAGTTGATGCTCGACCAATCTTCTATTTTCTCTGAACCATGTTGAGTTTGAAATGATCAAAACTCAACATTCCTCCTCATCTTTTGATTCCCAATAGCTTGGCTCCAAACTCCGAGTTTGTCGATCTCGACCATTTTACCCCGAAAGGCGGGTTATCACATTCTCCCCCCTTAATAGAATTCGTCCTCGAATTCTTAAATGTGTAACTGCTCAGCTTCACGACATGCTCTCCCTTGATGACTATCTCTCCTTGGATCACTTCATTTCGCGGCCTTGATCACTTGATGTGCTTCTCATCGGTTTGCCCTTGGAATATCTCTTTCGGTTTCTTTGGTCTCCATACTCGTCTCTGTCTCTCTTCAATGGAATGATCATTACGTCATCTTGCTTTGCCTCTGCCATAGCACTGATTTCCCATGATACTATCCTTTCCTTCAGATAAATCATTCTTGCTCCTGATTACTCAATCCTTTTCTCGATCTTCCTTTACCCAGATACTGCTGAAGTCCTTTCCAAATGAAGTCTGGCTTCTTTCCATCTGTCCAGTCCATACCACTGTCCAGTCCTCTGAACCATCTTCACTTTACCTCTTCGGCTTTGTGTTTTTGGCCTTGAACTCCTTTCACTTTAAGGTTTTCACCATTAAAGTGCCGATCAACGAACACACTTACAAGCTGCAACTAAAAGAACACTCACACGCAAGTTAGTCAACAACTAACCCAACAGAAACTAACCACAACCTAACCGCAAAGCTAACCAACAACCTAGCAATTCTAAACTCAACTATCTAATCCTAATTCCTAAAACAATAAATCCTATCGCTGGACGTGACCGGTTTCCTAATGCCTTTTGTGACTCCTTTTGACTCGATAAAATATTTGAAAACCGATTAAATCATGAGTTCCGGAAGCATGGACGTAACCATGCTCTGATACCACATCTGTAACACCCCCGAACCGTCCTAGACATAGGTCGAACCACCGGCCAACAATCAAACAAGAACATGACCGACGGAGCGACCAACGCCAAGGGTTGGAGATGAAAGGCCAACCGGCCAGCCAACAATCAAACAAGAACATGACTGACCGTCCAACCCAACACCATGGTCCAGAAGCGCTACGTGACGGGCTAGGGACGATCCAGTCAGAGTCACAAAATTTACTCCACGACTTAGACCAGTTCATCCACTAACTCGTCCCGCTAACTAAAGGCATAAGGCTTTGCAACCCGTACCCGAAGTTAACGTTTTCCGTTAGATCGAGGCCTAAGGCTTTTCAACCCGTACAACGACCTAACGTTGTGTTAGACCGGACTAGTCAAATATCAGAGTACTCATGAAGCGCATATAAAACAATTACTTTATTGATTCAAAGAAGTATTCATACATTGAATAATTCGAGACCGGTCCCGGCCTAACGCCAAAATCGAGTCAACTAAACGCAAATCAAAAATACCGTTTAACAAAAGGCAAGCAAATCTACACCGGTGGTCCTAACGTCCAGCACCAAGCTATCCGATCGTCCTACTAGAGAAACCTGCAAAAAGGACAACGGAGATGGATGAGTAACCTAATGTTACTCAGTGAGCTGGCTACCTCTACCCCAACCTAAAACTAACCCAGACAACCCAAAATAACAATCAATTTAGCCCTAGCAAGAAATCTAAACTAAGGCTAAGCAAACCGTTACTAAGTTAGACTTGGCCTCCCACCATGATCTAACTTCAAGTAACGGGAACCTGCATGAAAACAAGTCAACAACCAATCCCCTAGTTAACCATATATATGCCTGAGTTCAATACTCATGTAGTGTTCATCAATCAGTCGACCAACAATCAGACAAGAACATGATCGGCCAACTAATGATACCACATAGCTTTAATATCCACCACCCTTCACAAGCAATCCTTCAGACACATACATGCCAACATCAGGCCTACACTAAACAATATCCAATCAACAATCACAACTACTATCTAATAACCCGATTACTAAGTTAGACTTGGCCTCCTGCCATGATTTAACTTCAAGTAACAGGAACCTGCAAGCAAATCAATCAACCACAAGCACAATAAAAAGAATACTAACTAACTATGACTCAATCTAACTCGACACTCTAACCGATACTCTAACCCGGGAAATGGTGATTTCGTGTTCATCCCCAAAATCGGCAACATCCTAACTTCCTACCACAAAGGCCAGAAGAGAGGAACTTTCAACCGACCGCGGCCCACAGTCCTTCGGGTCACCGCTCGACAGCCCACAGTCCTTCGGGTCACTGTCACATTACACCGTCGTGTAATCACTCAGCCATAGGCCATGATCCCGTCTCTCTGAGTCTTCCCGATCCAGCGAATAAGGGGTTTCCTTAAACCCGCTAAATACGAGGCAGCGAGGAAACACAAATAAACCCTAACCAAGCCTAGTATGGGCGGGTTACGCACATACTGACGGCAAAAAAAACACAACACTATCCTAGACTCTAGACTCTACGACACTAACAACTAGTACCAGTAATCCGGCCTATATGGCCTAAGACTACTAATACCATCATCTAAAATACTAAACAACGATATCAACAATAAACAGCTCAACCGGTTAGTCACTCCCTTACCAAGAGCTGACTAACCTCAATCAACAAGATTAAATAAACAAGCAATCAACTCAATCAAACCGTTACCCAGATAGTTAAGCCTCCTGCTATGAAACTATCTTTAAAGATAACGGGAACCTGCACTCAACCAAATAACCAAGCAAGAATAGAAAACATGATGCATCCTAGCCCTAGTCCTAGTCAGGTTATTAACTCAGTCTTAATTCCGTTCATCTCAGCTTAGCCCGTGCTAAGCCGAGTCCAATTCAATACTAAAACCCTAAGGACTCTACCATGCAATAGCGTGATATAATCTATAATCTATATGCATACTCGATCTAACCTAAGTTCCAAGTGGAACTCAAACAAAACCAACTCACATTGTTCTTTGCCGATAAGCAGCTGGTTGATCGGAGAGGACTAAGCCAAAACCCAACCTCGACATCTTGAATGGACTGGACTGGACTGATCTTGACTTGGACAGAACCTCCACTTGATCACCAGAGAATATGACTTGCTTGGACGAATTGATTTGGACAGAGTCTCCCCTAGACACTCACTCGAAATCAGTAGAAAATCTGATCTCGAAAACTCTCTAAAACCCTCGAAAAAGATCGGAACCTCTTGCTTTCTTTTTCTACTTTCTCTCTCTCTCTCTCTAGGCACGTTTGGGACTGATTTTGGTGTGTGAGGATGAATGAAAACGAGCAGGGGGTCTAGGGTATTTATAGATATCATCAGCCACTCATATTCAGCTTGGTGGCAGCCCGTGTGTCGCTTCGCATGGCTCCGGACGCATGCGCGGCGACACCTCGTGCTCCACATGTCTGGATGCATGACCAGGATGTCATGCTAGGTCACACCACGCCCTCCAGATGTCTGATCCACGTCCTGACCTAATCCAGTTCGACACCACAGCGCACACATGTCGATCTGCATGCTTCGATCGCAGGTTGCGCGGCACCTCGTGCTTCTGTGTGTCAAGCTGCATGCTGTGCTCTCCTGGGCTTCAACACCTCGTGCTTATGTTGACACTCAGCTACTTAGAGGATAGACATCACGTCCTGGTCGCTTAGATCAAGTCACCTCGAGCTTCCCGGTCGAATTGTGCGGTTTCGGTCCTTCCGGTGAATTTTCGACCCGCGATCAATCCTGAATATTTTTCTGCTCCCGTTCTGATGCTCTGAATATTTTTAATAAACTCCAAAGGAATCCTGACCTTGAATAAAAATATTTCCCGAGCCTTCGGCTTCCTTGAAAAATAGACAAATACCGAAATCAGGGTTTTTGGTCGATTTCGGGTTTTCCCGTCGTGCTTGCTTCCCGTCATGCTTGCTTCCCGTCCTGCTTGCTTCCCGTCCTGCTTCCGACTTATAATGTCTCTGAAATAATATTCCGCTCTTACGAAGTTTTGGAGAAAACTTAGTGGCTAAGTCACGTCATGCTTCGAAAACGTCGAGCTTCTATCCCGTCATGCTTCCAAAAATGTGACGCTTCCAAAACGACCGTCTGATCAATCTAAGACACTTCTAATAATGGTAGAGCAGCTTATCTGACTCCAGGTTCACTCACGATCAATTCTCTGACCATCTCTTACTTTGAAACTTCTCGATCCATCATTGTCGCCCTTGATTCGACCATCAAGTTGATGCTCGACCAATCTTCTATTTTCTCTGAACCATGTTGAGTTTGAAATGATCAAAACTCAACATTCCTCCTCATCTTTTGATTCCCAATAGCTTGGCTCCAAACTCCGAGTTTGTCGATCTCGACCATTTTACCCCGAAAGGCGGGTTATCACAGGGACCGCACAAGGACTTAGGCTTTCACGGATATAGCCTTTGTCCATGAGGTCTTGGACCTGCCTCTCCAACTCCTTGGCCTCTTCAGGGTTAACACGGTATGCGGCTCGGTTGGGCAGTGGTGCGCCTGGTACAAGGTCGATCTGATGTTCAATGCCGCGGATGGGGGGCAAGCCGGCTGGGATATCATCAGGGAAGACGTCCTTGTACTTCTCCATGAGGTCTTGCATCTCGCCAGGTAGCTCCTGAGCCTCAAAACCTGCAAAACAACCTTCCTTAAAGACCATTAGTAGCACCTGCGTCTCATGATATAAAGATTAAGAACTTGGCCTGAAGACATAAAAGGTTGGTTTTACTTACCTTTCCAGCCTGGTCCATTGATTTCTGCATATCATGGACTTCTTGTGGACTAAGGGGAGCTAGGCTGTGCTTCTTGTTGTTATGGTAGAAGCTGTAGACATTGGTCCGACCATGGTGGATGGTTTCCTTGTCAAATTGCCATGGCCTGCCAAGAAGTATGTGGCCGGCTTGCATAAGAACAACATCACACTTCACCTGGTCATGGTACCTGCCAATACTAAAAGACACAACAACTTGCTCTTCTATCTTGAGCTCAGTCTCATCATTGAGCCACTTGAGTCGGTATGGTCTCGGGTGTGGAGTCTTGATCAAACCTAGCTTATCAACAAGATACTTGCTGGCCACATTAGTACAAGAACCACCATCTATGATCAAGCTGCATACCTTTTGTTCCACACTACATCTTGTATGAAAGATGTTTTCTCTTTGGACTGTTTCAGGATCAAAGAGTGCACTGAGGGCTCGTCTGGTCACTAGTAACTCACCAGTCTCAGCATAATCGACCAATTCCTCATCAGATGCATCTGTCTCCAACTCGGCCTCATCTTGGGACTCATACTCCCCATCGGCCTTAAGGACCATCACTCTCTTGTTCGGACAATCTCTAGCATAGTGTCCTTTTCCCTGACATTTAAAACAAGTAATATCACGGGTTCTCTGATTTTGAACTTGACCCTTACCTTGGTCAGATGAACCGGCTCTAGTTGTGTCAGCTTGGTTCTTCTGGAACCGGTTCTCCACTTCTATGGATTTGTTCTTTTCAGCACCTTTGGAACCTGGTTGAGACCACGCAGGTTTGCTCCGGCTAGTGGCCGCATTCTTTCTCTTGATATGGCCCTCAGCCTGGATGGCATAGTGCAAGAGGTCATTGAAGTCCTCATACGGCTGGCGCTCCACCTTCCGTGCAATCCTGTCGTTCAGCCCCTCCAAGAACTGAGACATCATGGACGCCTCAGACTTGTCCACTTCCAATCGGTTCCTTAGGGCCTCAAACTCTTCAAAGTACTCCTCCACAGACTTAGTTCCCTGAGACAACTTACGAAAACGTTTTAGTAAATCTCTAGGATAATGTGATGGAATGTACCTCGCTCGGAGCTTAGTTCGCATCTCAATCCAGTTTTGGGCTCTCCATACTGGACCGGACTTAGCAACATCTCGATCCCACCACGATAGAGCATTATCAGTAAGCTGGGCCGCGGCTAGAGCTATCTTCTTTGCCTCGGAGTACTTGTAGTACTCAAAGATATATTCCATGCGCTTCTCCCATGTGATGTAAGCGTCCGGGTCGACCTTTCCCGCGAACGTAGGTGGCTTCAGTTTGATGTCCTTGCCTCTTTGGAAGGCCGCATCATCGTTCCGGTCTCGATCCCTCCTCCGGTCAGGGCTTCCGTCCCAAGGGCTTACATCTCTACCATGCCTCCCACCTCGAGCTGCCTGGTTAACACCTCCACGATCTGGTGGCTCATACTCAGACTCATCTTCCTCCGACTCGGACTGCGGCTGGTTGAGGTAAGGGCCGAACCTTCTTGCAGCCTGCTGGCCATTGGGTTGGTTCTGGTTTCCCTGACCCATGAGATTCATTTGTGCAGTCAAGGCATTAAGGGTTTCCGTGAGCTGAGCTTGTCCGGCCTGCAAGGCTCGGAGTTGGGCGTTGATCTCAGCTGCACCATTTAGGTCTCCCATATCTCCTGAAAAGTAAGAAAGAAAAGGAGATCAAGTGCAAAGGGGAAATGGCAAAGAAAGAAAGAAGAAGAAAGGACTTAAGAAAAAAAAGAAAGGTCAAACTTCAAATGCAAAATGAAAATCGAATAAATGCAAATGATGAAAGATTTTTTTTTTTTTTTTGAAAATTAAATTCGAAATTTTAAAAGAAAGGAAAGTTGAAGTCTTTTTTTTTAAGTTTGAAAAGAAAGAATTAAATTTGACAAAGTTTAAAAATGAAAAATAAAAAGATTGGGAAACTAATTGCAAATCAAAATAAAAGATGATTGAAATCTTTTTTTTTTTTAAATGATGATTGATCTAAAAATAAATGCAAACTAAATGAGATTATAATCAGGATTTTAATGCAACCAATCAATCTAAATGATGAATGCAAATGCAGAAACAAATAAATGCAAAAATGATCAATTAGCTCTAAACAAGGAAAGCAAAAATCGACCAAATGCACAAACAGAATTGACCAAATGATTTGATGCACGAAATGATCTAGCAATCCTAGGATGAACAAGGCTATGAACAGCAAGAACAACCAAGAACAGCAAGAAAACAATTTTGAAAGATGCAAATGCAAAACCGACAACAAAATGAACTAAAGGATAGAAATAACCAAATCTTTTGGAGCCTTTAGCTCTGATACCAAATGTTACAGGCTGGGAACCAGGCTGCAAACTAGTGGCTTTGAGAATAAGATTCTGGTCAATCTTGGTACTGGTTTTGAAAGGACTTGATGCTTGGATCAAAACTGTCCAAAACTGTACCTGAAACAAAGAAGCTTTTTTATGAGTTTTATAGTTTTATAAAAATGAAGAACAGAAGTAAAACTATGAAAATAAAATAAGAACAGAAACAGAGATGATTTTTATGGATTTTAGATTTATAAAATGAATCAAACAAAAGATGCAAACAGAAATAAAAACAAGAGAAATAAAAAGGGATAGAGATGGTGATGATCTGTTGCTGGATGTGTGTCTCTCTCAACAGATCAGTGGATGGATGATGAGTAGAAGATGGGATTGGCCTTGCTGGATGTGTGTCACTCTCTCAGGCAAATCGATGGGTGGTTGATGGGGTGAAGAATCGCCACAAGCTTGGTGGTTGGAGCTTGATAAGATTCAGGCTGCTCTCTCTTGCTTCTCACACTAGAAAGACTAAGGGTTTTCTTTGCAAAGTCAAAACAATTTCATAAAAGACTTAAGTGTGTCAAAATCGCCAGCCACAAAGGGTTATAAAGCCATCCCTTTGTGGACTCAACAATGTCTTAAAAGGCCTAGACAAATGGCCAATTCTCAAATAAAATAAAAGGCTGACAAATGCCCAAAGTCTTAAACCAAAATAAAATTAAAATAAAATAGAAAACCGGTTGCTGGTTGAGATGCATAAACCAAAGCTCATAGTATGCTTGCATGTTGCCTCATTAAAACCTTATCTGGAAAACCCAGTGGGACAAAACCCGATGAAGGAAAAAGAGTACAACACATACTACTTACTTTGGTGGTCGGCTATTCTCTGAACCAGAAGCAATGTGGTCGGTTGGATGGGAGATTGATTCTGAACCAAGGTTGAATGTGGAGATGATGAAACCGGCTTGGTTCTGGTGATCTGAATTGGATTGGACCGGCTTGAATCTTGAACCGGCAATTGAACCGGCTTGGTCTTCTATCTTCAATTGGACCATCTCTTCAATCAGTAGCTGGTTCTGGCCGGTTTGTCCATCTTGATCTAGGATTTTTTGGACCGCCTTGGAGAACCCTTCTCTTATGGCCTTGGTTCCACTCCTAGTGGTCGGACCGCGCCTAATTATGGGAACCTCTACTTGGATGGCCTCATCAGAACCCGATTAATTTGGCTCTTACCACCGGTGCATCCTTTGATCAATCAGATCAGACACCTTGATCGATCATCCATGGACCAGGTCGTCCATCCTTGCCCATGATCAGATCACACACAGCCTTCCTTGTATAAACACACCAGCACAATACTTGTGGTCCATACCAACAAGCACTAGCCTTACTCCTCTCCTTTGCTTGCTGTTGGATCCAACAAATTGGACCTTACACTCCACATGGTTCCTCTGATTTTAGAACTCCCATCTGTCTCATCAGTGGGTCGGATCCATGGTTCACACCATGATCAAACCCAACACCAAACCATGATCTATTGTTGATCACTATCCATTGAACATCATCTAACCATCATCCCACATGGATGAGTTAGATCAGTTATGATCCGCCCCTCTCTCCAGGGTCCTGGATTCCTAAGACACATCACAATATATGGTCTCCAAGGGCGTGCCATACTTGGCCTCATATGCACCTCAAGAGACACCAACATAAACCACAAAGTAATCATATGTACATGTTACCTTATACTTGATCTTACTAGATCTTGTGCTTCCTGTATCATGTCTGGCCATGCTCCTCCATTGCACGCCTCTATCAAGCCTTATCATCCATTTCATGGAACTTCCATGAAACCAGTTTCTGCACTGCATCCACCTTCAAGGCTGTTCATGCCTTTGAGAGTGAAGTCCGGCCTTCTACATTCTTTTGTGACCATTTGCGTGTGTCCCTAAGACACAGAGGAAGTGTAGTAAGGATGTAGAGGAAGCCTATGGCGTGGCAAACCACAATCAAAACACACCAGAGGGTCGTTCTCAACTCCCCTCTTGATTGCCATCAAAACTGCCTCTTTGCTGCCTTCAAGCCTCTCTTGGTCTTGGATTGTGTAATCCGACCATCTCTCTGTTTTTCTCTGTTTTTCTTTGTGTTTCAGGAAGAAGAATGAAGCCCTGGCGTGCCTGCAAAGGCACGAACTTGCCCTTGTATTTATTGAAAAGGAATGGTCACCTTTCCAAAGGTTGCACCCTTTCGGTATCATTTCTGGCCATTGATTTAATCAATGGTCCAGATCACACCTGTTCGCCTAGGGCAGTTACCAGATGTCCTTGACAGCCCTAACTGCTCCTAGACACATCAAACACAAGCCTAGGCTGGTTGCCCAAGCCCCTGGTTCAACCACAAGTGCCCACCAGCTCACCGGCACACCCGGGTGGTCCACATGGTCCGACCAGTGTCCGGACCTGGCCCAACTGCCCAAGACTTGAACACTCAGTCCAGCTGAGTTGAGCTGATCCCCAGCTGACCCAGATGAGTGAGCTAGTTCATCCAGCTCAGGGATCTGACACACTCTTCAGTGAGCTACACTGAGCTGCACTACACTTCATCTAGCTGGTCGAGCTTGCTCACCGCATCGCCCAGCTGCCATACACTTTGTACAGCTTCTTTATACTTGTCTCCTTCTTGGTTTAGCTATGTCTCAGCTTCCTGATGCCCTTATCCTTACTTCCAGGCCATAATACCCTTGTGTTTAGGTCACATGACCTGACTGGTGCGTCCCCTTGCACCATGGCCAATTCTAACGATCATATCCAGGATCGGGGACATGACAAGTGAGCTTCCTGGTAATCTTCTTTATTGTCTGGAATGAGCTGATGTCGTGCCTGATCTGAAGGAAAAGAGCTGTTGGAGTTTTATTGCAAGAATCTCCAAATAAGACAGTTTGGTGTAAGTGTGGATCCTCCTGATCCAATGGGGGCTGGTGCATGGTAGGAACTTGTAGAACTCTTCTTGGACTCCTATAATGTCTCCTGGAAGTCTTGGTTTAGTCCTGATGTCTTCTGGTCGGATTGGAATGGCTTGGAAATGATCAAACCGAAAGATTGTCCAATCTTTCCATAAATAGCTCCGGTTTGATTTAAGTGAGTCTTCATTGAACCAACTGGATCTCCTGTGTTCTGGTGTAGCTAAGGACTTCTGGAATACCTCCTGATTGGTTGAATTGATCTCCTGGACGCCAATGTCTGGTTTGAAGCTGATTGAACCGGTTAGCTTCCAATTGAGGCAAGTGTAGAACTGGTTTGACCGGTTTTGGAAAATTGGTCATAACTCCTGATTTCCGTGGCCATTTGATGCGGCCATCAAACCAGTGGTTGAACCAGAGGTCAACCAACCTGTCCAAACCAGCCACTTTGGAGGTACCAGCGACAGAGGTCCAGTCCCAGGCGATATCTCAACAACCAGAAGGTCTTTTGTCATGAATCCAATTTTCCTATCAGGCCAACTCATCAAGGATTCACTGAGGCTTGGATTTACAAGAAAATATTAAAGGAGGAAGAAGTTATGAATTTTACAAACCGGAGGTTCTCCAGCCAGTCCATCTGCGAGTACCCGACTTTTGAAGGATATTCAAGCCCAATGAAGAAGCAGCCTGAACCAAAGCCGATCATAGGATTCAAGAGGAGTCTCTCAGATTTCCAGAAAGCCCAATATCAGGAGAAATGGCCACGGAAATCAGGAGTTATGCCCAATTTGCCAGAACCGGTCAAACCAGTTCTACACTTGCCTCAATTGGAAGCTAACCGGTTCAATCAGCTTCAAACCAGACATTGGCGTCCAGGAGATCATTTCAACCAATCAGGAGGTATTCCAGGAGTCCTTAGCTACACCAGAGCCAGGAGATCAGTTGGTTCAATGAAGACTCACTTAAATCAAACTGGAGCTATTTATGGAAAGATTGGACAATCTTTCGGTTTGATCATTTCCAAGCTATTCCAATCCGACCAGAAGACATCAGGACTAAACCAGGACGTCCAGGAGACATTATAAGAGTCCAAGAAGAGTTCTACAAGTTCCTACTATGTACCAGCCCCCATTGGATCAGGAGGATCCACACTACACCAAAACTGCCTTATTTGGAAAATCTTGCAATAAAGCTCCAACAGCTCTTTTCTCCTCAGATCAGGCACGACATCTGCTCATTCCAGGCAGTAAAGAAGATTCCCAGGAAGCTCACTTATCCCTTAAACCATCCAGGAAGACAAGTTCTTGTTGCATTCAAAAAAAAAATTTGTAAAAAGAGGAAGACAAGTTTAATTTCGTGTAGATCATCTAGGATTCAAATTCTATTCATTAGCTTGTTTGCATTCATTGCCCAGCTCCATTTTACATATTTATATTTTGTCATTCATTTCAAAAAAAAAAAAATTCTGCATTTTGCAATTTTTGATTCTTGCATTGAAAAGTTTTTTTTAAGAAAAGAGACATCCTCCTATATATTAAAAGAGAAGTACATTGGACACGTGGCGCTCACACAGCTCTTCTCACAAAAATTCTCGCGTTTCTATTGGTCGAATTTTTCTAATTATTCTTTTTGATTTATTTTTTTCATCGACCTTTTAATTGGAAAGTGACATTAATTGTCAAACGCACTAATTATTTCTTGCGCAAGAATCGTAATCAATGTCGACCATTAATCATAGCTTGCAGAACAATTTTAATAAATGTCGACTAATCATTAAATGTCTTAATGGGAAATACATTTTATATTTTATTAGGAAACTAATTATTATCAACATACCTTATTTATATTGACTACTTGCGCAAGTTTCGCATCGTATAAAATGCATATTCGTGATTAATTTTACAAATTTATTATGTTTCCTTTAATCATTAGTCATTTAATTTACATACCTTATTATAACCAATTACTTGCGCAAGTCTCGCAAATCATATTTCTTGCGTCGTTAATACTCTTCACCATCAAAGGACTATATATAGAGTACAAAGTGGCGTTGAAGCAACTCAACCATTCTTCTATTTTTGAAGGAAAATGGCAATGCTCGCAAAGTCAAAAAATATAGTATCTTTGGTCCGAGAATTAAAACCCCGTAAAGATACGTCCCGTATTGAAGTTAGGATTATTCGGTTGTGGAAGAACTACAACAAAGAATCAGGAAACACTATTGAAATGGTTTTTGCTGATAGAGAAGTAAGTGAAGAACACACAGTTTGTTAAGATTTTGTTTATTGTTTATTAATAATATATTTTTACTGGTATTTCAGGGGACAAGAATTCATGCTTCAGTTGGTGAACAACTCATTAAAAAATATGGTGAAAGGCTACATGAGGGAGATGCAATTGTCGTCCAGTTGTTCAGGTCTTCTTCGATGCAATTGGTGAATACCGTACAACTCCACATCCGTACAAAATTGGTTTCTATCCAACCACTTTTTGGGAAAAGCTATAGATTTTCCAAGTGAAGTTCCTGAAAAGAATTTTGCGGATTTTTACCGACATTCTGGAAGGAAAGATTGATAGCAGCTGCTTAGTTGGTGAGTCAGTTTAGCACACAATTAATTGTCTGTCATGTTATGTTAAATTTGTTCTTTTTTTTTTGTATATTTTTAGATATTATTGGACAAATAGTCAACTTTGGGTCGCTGGAAAACAAAAGCATTAAAGGCAAAGATAACATGAGGCTTTTGATCGAGCTACGTGACCATAGGTAAGCTGAAATTTCTATTATTATTGGTTATATTTTAAAAATAAAAAAGCTCTACATTTTATGATGAGTTTTTATATATACAGTAATGTCAAGATGATGTGTACTCTGTGGGGTGGTTATGCCTAAACAAGTATACGACTACAGTATGAGTAACATGTCCATAATGATAATTTGTATTATCAGGTTCTGTTCCATTAAAGAGTGGAAAGGTATGTAATTTGATTTCTTAAGGTTTCTAATTATTACTCGCAGACAATATATATGATGAATGTTCTCCAGGGGTTTACTCCATATCTAGCGGGTTTAATTCCACCCACTTTGCTAAACCCAACGTGTTCATTGGTTGATGAGTTTAAATTGTGGTACGTAATAAAAAATGTATTTTTTTTTAAATGTGTTATTAAATTGGACTCTAAAGTAAAATTATGTCTTTTTTATCTATGTAGTCTTCCTGATGATTCACTTGCTATTACAAACAAGGATAGTAGCCAATGGAGTGTTGCTAGTGCTACATCTGTTCGTGCCCGTTTTTTGTTCTTAATGAGAGGCTAAACAATAAGATAATATCGTTGACAGTACTCTGGTTAGACGTTCACTATTATTTTTT
>NW_026615754.1:0-40050 GCF_000801105.2 Raphanus sativus
ATTTATATTTATACAGAGAAAATTGTTGGACACAACTAAATATCAATAGGTCATACTGCAAAATTAATAGAATAGATATTGGGCCTTCAGTAGGTTAATCAGCACATAGGCCTAGTCAATAGACATTTGTTACATGGGAAAATTCAAACACTAGTCATCGTAACAAGTTTTGATAAAAAGAAAAGTCATCGTAACATGCCTTTTTATAGATGGTGGGTTCAACGTCCAGAGGTATGTTCTTCCGTAATTAATAACTATATCTTAATGCATGCGACCGCACGGATATTAATTTTCAGTTTTAATTTTTATTTATTTATACTAAATAGTATATTTGTAATATTTGATCGTTTTATATTGACTAAGCAGGGATGGGTATTTGGATACCCACTCGAATTCGGTTAAAATCTATTAGGGTTTGAGATTTTTGATTTAAAGATTCTAACTCTATTTGTGTATCTATAAATTTTTGTTCCGGTTTGATTCGGATATTTGCGGGTTTGATATCCGTTTAAACTATTTAAATTTTCAAAATTTATATACTTTTAAATTTCCCAAAATCTAAAAATAAAAATAAAATAACATGTAAATTTGAGTAATGTAAACCAAAGTACTTAATTAAAAATTAAAAATAGGTTTAACTTGAATATTTGGATGGTGAATAAAATATATTTTAAGTATTTTGGTGTTTTGATTATTGTTTATCTACTTTAGATGTTTACTTTTGACTATTTTTATGTTTCAAATATTTTAAACAACTTTAAAATAACTTATATCTTGGATATTAACTCTAAAAATAGCTAACATATTGAAGTATATAAATATGATTTAAATACATTCGAATATCTGAAAATATTTCGTTCGGATCAGTTTGGTTATGGTTCCCTAGATACCAAAATAGCAAATCCGTTTGGATATTATTTAGCTTCGGTTCAAATTTGGTAGTATTTTTCTTTCAGATTTGTTAAATGAAAAATTGATATTATAATTTCCATGAATTATTTGTCAAATAAAAATGTTTTTTTTTAATTTGACATTGGTTTAATGGAGGAGTTAATGAAGTATATTTAATTTAAATTTAATTTTGGAAAACACATTAATATAAGTGGAAAAGACAAAACATTAAAATATGAAATATATTTAATTTTGTATTTAATTCAAATTTAATTTTGAAAACACACATTAATCTAGAGGGAAAAGACAAAACATTAAAATATGAAGTATTAATAATTCTCAGTAGCATGGTAGTAAATAAGTGTGAAAATTAAAATTTTAAATGGTAAATATCTAATGATATGAGATAATATAAAGGTTAATAGGGAGTAGAGATAGTAGGATTTTAATATTTTTTTAAATGATATATGATTAACTACAAGGAGATGGCGAGAGCGAGAGCGACCGTGGAAGGGCGATTTTTCCTCTTTCTTATGGCGATTCAGAATCGTCCAATGGGAATGAAGATAACATTCGGAGGAGAACTTTTCCTGCTGCCAGGATTTGTTCTTGAAATTTTCCAAATCTTGTTAAAAGATATGGCCAGATCTTTAGATACTCACGAGATTTACCCTAATCTTCAAAGAATATTGAAGTTTATCTAGAGTTCTTATATACGCCGCCTCCTAAACCCCGTTTCCTACCAAGCTCTGACTATCGTCCCCACACTTTGCGACTTGTTTTCCTCTTCCTAATGGACGGTGATCTATCGAAAGTTATGCAAGCAATGTCACTCGAGGAAGATGTTCCTATTGACATACCAAACGATGATGACTTCAGTGCTATTGCGAGAAACGGAAGATCACTGATCAGACGTCTTCTCAATCGAGACTGCCAGAACATGGCTAGAATGCTGCGAACCATGCCCCGAATCTGGAAAGTGTATGAGAGGGCCAGAGGGATAGCTCTCACGAGGGAAACCTTTCAGTTCATCTTCGAGCTTGAGACTGATATTCAGATGGTGATGAAGCAGAGGTTCTGGACTTTTGATGATTGGGGTATGGCCATGGATAGATGGGGTTGAATTCCCGCCTCCAAACTTCCTTCAAAAAGCGGAGGTATGGATCAGACTAAGCAAAATCCCAGTGAACTATTTCACGCTGAAAACGATCGACATAGTGGCTGGGGTTATCGGTTTTGTCAAGGACATAGAGTATGATCCTGAGAAATCACAGCTACAAGAGTATGTCAGGGTCCTGGTGGTCATGGACCTAAATCTCCCAGTACGTGATAAGAAGTCTTTGAACTTACCTAAAGGAGGAGGCACTGTTTGGATTGTGGAATATGAGAGAATGAAGAAAAAGTGTTATCATTGTTTCAGGTTGACGCATGAGAAACAAAGATGTCCCTTGTTAAGAAAAACAGAGAGGCAAAGCGGTGGATGTTGGAAATCAAACCGAGTCAAACCCATCGGGTCCAGGTCCTAGAATGCATCACAAGAACCTATCGGCTACACTGATGCCCATGCTGGATCCTTCTGTACCCCCGGGTTTGCTTCTCGATCTAACCTGGTGGCACCTGAGGTCTTTGAATAGATGCAACTCTACATGAACTGCACTGATCCGGAGGAGAGGAGAATAAGAGAGTTCAAGATGAAAACGGTTCTGGATGAGCTTTGAAAAGACCCAGTGGCCCAACGATTTGTGCTACGCTTAGAAAGTGCTCCTAGAATATCAAACATTCAGAACAAAGATGTGGGGGAAATCCACAAGACTCCAAACGACGAGGAAGACAGAGTGCAAGAGCTTGTAGAAACCTCAACACCAAGTCCTCAGCAGTTTGATGAGGCAAGTGCTACTCGGAGGATGATTACAACGCAAAAGCAGTTGAGTGAGGCAGTAGTTAAGGAAAGCATTACAACCCCACTGATAATGCCCACCCCAACTCTGGATGTTGATAATCAATATGGCAAGCATCAAAACTTGCCAACGGGAACGATGGGAGCTTTCTCGATGGGACTAAACCCCACCACATCATCTTCTTCCAGTGCTCGTGCAAAGACAGCAGCTCGGAAACCATCTTCATGGAAGAGACAAGCTACGTCGGCAGGCTCCAAAAAACGCAAAGAGCAAGGAGACGATACTAAGAGAAGTCATGAGGACAGCATAATGAAACGGAAAGAAAACGAGGATGGAGAAGTCTCGTCACAAATCTCTAAACACTCTGGCGGTTTGATGGTTCACCAGAAACCATCCAGTCCTCAATGACAGCTCTCAGTTGGAACTGTCGGGGTTTGAGAGGCAACCTGACAGTTCGACGCCTTGAGGAAATGTGTCGTGAGCATTTCCCGGATTTTTTGTTTCTCCTAGAGACTAAAAACTCTAGTGACCACGACTTAGAGCTCCAGAGTTCGTTGGGTTATGATCATTCTTTTATGGTGGATCCAGTGTGACTCAGTGGTGGGGGGGGGGGGGGGGGGGGCTAGCACTCTTTTAGAGAAGTACATATGAAGTAGAAGTCTTATTTTCATCGAATCGGATCATAAACGTTAAGGTGAAGATTGGTTCGCTGACTTTCTTCATGTCATTCATATATGGGGATCCGGTACGTCAGCAACGTCAAGCAGTGTGGGATGCACTGAAAAGTATTGGTGAAAATAGAAAAGTGGATGGTTCTTGATTGGAGACTTCAATGAAGTGATGAACAACGATGAGAAGCTTGGTGGTCCTGCTCGCCAAGAGAGTTCCTTCTATCATTTCAGATCCATGGCCAGAGACTGCAGACTTAGAGAAGTTCCAAGCTCTGGGAACTCTCTCTCATGGGCTGGTAAGAGGGAGATTATTACAAATGGTATCAAAGAGACAGTGTGGATCCAATGCCGTTTGGATAGAGCATTTGGTAACGCATAGTGGTTTCGCTTATTCCCAAGAGCACATGCTACCTACTTGGAGAAACTGGGCTCGGATCATAAACCGGTATTGACCAGTCTAGCTACGAGCACACAGATGCACAAAGGAAGGTTTTGCTTTGACAAGCGTTGGTGCGCTAAACCGGAAGTAATGGAGATTGTACGCAAAGGATGGAACGCTCCAAACTCGAGTGGGGCAAACTTGGTATCTGACCGCATACGATCATGCAGAAAAGAGTTGGCTAAGTGGAAGAGAGAAGCTGACTGCAACTCCAAAGTACAAATACAAAAAATGAGGAGAGATCTGGACCAAGAGGAGACTAAGCAAACTCCAGACATGAACCGTATGAGGGACCTGAAAGGGGAGATAGAGGGCGCCTACAAGGAGGAAGAAACCTACTGGAAGGAAAGATGTAAGAATACTTGGCTTAAAGAAGGCGATTGAAACACGAAGGTGTTTCATAGATGGGCTCAAACGAGGAAGATGAAGAACAAAATATCTTCACTCATGGATCACAACGGATTAGAACACTTCCCAGAAGATGAAAAAGGAGCAATTGCGGTTAAGTATTTTGAAGACCTATTCCGCTCTTCCTCTCCTGCCAACGCTTCAGAGCTTCTTGAAGGGTTCTCTCCTACATTTACTGCAAGGATGAACCAGCACCTCACAGACCCGGTTTCTGATAATGAAATCAAGAAAGCTGTGAAGGCTGTCAAGAGTGATAGTGCGCCTCGTGCCGATGGGATGACATGAAATTTCTTTCAGAGCTATTGGAACATCACTGGAGCTCATATTACAAAAGAAGTTAAAGATTTCTTTGCTGGAGGAGTTCTACCACATGATTGGAATTTTAATCAGCTCTGTTTGTTGCCCAGAAACCGAACCCAGTATTGATGACAGACTTGAGGCCGATAAGTCTATGTTCAGTAGTGTACAAGATCATCTCCAATGTCTTGTGTGCTAGATTAAAAAGAATACTTCCTCAGATAGTCTCTCCCACTCAAGGTGCCTTCGTCTTGGGTAGACTCATCTCTGACAATCTACTGATCGCACATGAAATGATTCATGGACTGAAGACAAATCCAAACTGTAAGGAAGAGTACATTGCGATAAAAACAGATATGTCAAAGGCATACGATTGAGTTGAGTGGGAATTTTTGGAGCTTCTCTTCGAAAATATGGGCTTCACAAGGACATGGATAGAGTGGGTGATGAAGTGTGTGCGCTCTGTATCCTACACTGTACTACTCAATGGTCAAACTCACGGACACATCAAGCCTCAACGCGGCATTCGGCAGGGAGATCCACTGTCGCCGTTTATCTTTATACTATGCGCGGAGGCCCTTGTTCACGTGATGAATAAAGCTGAACAAAGAGGAACTATACATGGCATGAAACTGACTCGCAAGTGCCCATCAGTGCAAAATCTCCTATTTGCTGATGATAGTTTCTTCTTGTGTAAAGCCAACCTTCCGGAAGTAAAAGAGTTCTTGCGCTGCTTGAAGCTGTATGGAGACTCCTCTGGCCAACTTATCAATTTCCAAAAGTCGGCGATAACGTTTGGAGCAGACGTCGACCCGATCATGAAACAGCTGATATCTGAGTTAAGTGGTATAGACAAGGAAGGTGGCGATGGGAAATACTTGGGGCTTCCATATATCGGGCGGGGACCGAGAGGAGCATCCTTTGTACAAAGGCTTCCGTGGCGATCGTCTGAAATTATCAGAGATGGTTCTTTGCGAATCAGGTGAAGCTCTGTTCCTTGCAATTGACTGTGCTGCTCTCTCCCTTAAGTCTCTCTGTTTATGGAATTGTGATGATAATATATATCTTCAGTTTGTGTTCAGCACAAACTATCTACTATATATATTGAATCAATATACATTTTAAATCAACTGGTCGACGCTTATTATTTTCTGAAATTGTCATTTTATTGTTTTTTATTTATTAACAAAATATTGTTCTTTGTGTGTTTTCAAAAATATTAATGTTTCAGTTTTGAGTTGTATATTTTTAATTGTATTCACTGCTCTGATAATAAAATTGTTAATAAAATTGTCAAAGTTTGGTTTGCGTAAACTGAATAACACATTTATATTGACTCCATTTCATAATACACTAGCGATGAATAAACCAGAATCTAATATATTAAAACTGAAGTAAATTTCAAAAATTACTCTTATTTCATCTTAATATTTACAGATTTGTGCCACTGATATTTAAATCATTTGTTGTTCCCTTAATTAAATGAATTTTGTTATTTAATTACAACAACTCTAGTTAGCTATAACATGAATTTGGTTTGGTTCCAATTTTTTCGTCTTTTGATCAAAGGGTTCCAATTAGTACTAGATTTTAGTTTGCAAATCCAAACCGTTTAATATATAATAACATTACGAATACCAAAATCTATTTATTGGTTAGACTTTGAATAGAAACGAACATTAATCTCTAAAAGTTGACAATTTTTTTTCTAACGCTGACTTATTATGATATTACAATTATTACAATCAATTACCAAATTTCAATTTAAGTAAGTCCTAAAATCTATTAGTTTACTAATTCACAAAATGGTTTCCATAACAATTAATAAGGTATTTTTTCATCAAGATATATATGATTTATTGAGATGATTTTGGAACAATTAATTTAAAAAGAGAATATTATTTTATTACTAATATTTTTTGAACATTAATCTATACTATTATTTGAGAAGTGATTTTGCTGATGTGTCATTTTCTCAATGATTTTAGGCTTACTCAATAATATTTTTTTATATAATTCAATAACAAACAGTTTTGGAAACATGATAATTACAATATTTCAAATGTAAAAATATTTTATATTATCTTATTTTTATTATATAAAAATTCCATTTGATTTTAAGTGAGTCAATAATTTCAAATAATTAAATTTAATTATATTTATATATTAGATAATAAACATTTTTTAGAATATGATAATTATTATCTACACAATGCAATTTTTAAATTAAATTAATAAGATATAAACTAATAAGTATGTGATCAAAAGGTTCCAGTTAGTACTAGATTTCAGTTGGCAAATCTAAACCGTTTAATATATACTACCAAACTAATACCAAAATCTATTTATTGGTAAGCCTTTAAATATAAACGAACATTAATTGTCTTAACAAAATATTCCTATCAGGTAGACAATCAATTACCAAATTTTAATCTATTAGTTTACTAATTCACAAAATAGTTTTCATATCGCCTTTAGCATCTTGACAATTAACTAGATCTTGGGTGATTATTTTCAATTACATACATATATATATATATATATATATATATATATATTGATTTACATGATTCGTGGTATATAATTTTAATATTTACCATATTCCTAATAGTTTAATTTAATATTTTTAAAATCAACAAGTTTTATAGTTTGCATGCAGTAATTCAATTTATTGTTTCAAATTATTAGTGATATATCTATAAATAAAATATGAACACTAACTAAAACCTTACATTATATGATATTTACGACAAATTCTGTTCAGTTTAATAATAACTTAAATATTAATTTCATTATGATTATACTTCTATCTTAGGTTTTGTTAATACATATATGTTGATCAATTTTTTTATGAATTTAATCTTTGAACATAAAACCTATATTAAGTACTGTAACACCTATATTAAAGACTGTAATACACAGTTATTTGATATTGTCTTCTTATTAATACTAGAGCTTTTCCCGGGCTACGCCCGGGTTACTTTTTTTTAAAAATAATTTGTTTTAAAATATTATGTTATTATAGAAGATATATAGTATATGTTGGAAACTATGAGAAATATATATTACTAAAATAAAGTATACTTTATTAGAACGCAAAACTTATAGTAATGATAAAATAAATTATTTAAAATATATCACAGTAAGAAAATAGGTTAAAATTTCAATCATTTAAAATGTTGATTTTATAACTCCTTTGTTCATTCTATTTTTTATTTGTATTTTATATAGTGGCTAAGAGTTTATGTTCTTACCAAGAAAAATAATCTTTTTAGAAGTATACATGAAAAATAAAATGGGGGTTATTGAAAATTTTCTTCCAATTTCAAAAATGTTGGATATAATAAGTATTTCTTTTTGTAAATACCTTGATTAAAGGTAACATTTATTTTCTTATTGGATATTTTTCTGAAATTTCATAAATGTTGAAGAATATACAATAGTTTTCGAAGGTGATTGGTAAGTATTCTTAATGCTTCTCATTCTTTTTTCCACAACTAATTTAATTTACCAATCATGCTCTAAGAGAATAATTTAAAGATACATCGCAAAAATTAAATTAAAAATTATATTGGCTTTAAAAATCAATTCAAAAATTTTATGTTTACTTCTTTGATAGCTATTGATATTGATCTACATCAACTGATTCTAAAGCTATAGTAGAAAAATTTACAATTTATATTCTAAAGCAAAATAATTAAATCCACAGTTTCTACTAATCAAACACTTCATGAAGTTCTTATGTTATGAAGACTAAATATTATATTCTATAAGTAGTTCCCCGCTAAATATTGTTGGGGTCAAAATCGGTCAAGACGAAATCGATGTCCGAAAGTCTCGGAAAAACATGAAAAATGTTAAAAGCCACCTCGAGAGACTAATTGTTAATCGAGAAACCTTAAGAAAAATTAAGTTCGAGATTCACCATCTCGAAATCAACTGCTAGAAACATTTTCTACACAAGGAAAAACCTACGGAAAACTGAAAACGCAAGAAACACGAACACGCCAAAGGAACCGAGCAGCCAACACCGAGCGTGGCCGTGGCCGCCGGGCGGCTAGCCCCGTGCTGGCCGTGGCCGCCGGCGGCTAGCGCCCGTGCTGGTCGTGGCCGCCGGGCGGCTAGCCCCGTGCTGGCCGTGGCCGCCGGCGGCTAGCGCCCGTGCTGGCCGTGGCCGCCGGGCGGCTAAGCCCCGTGCTGGCCGTGGCCGCCGGCGGCTAGCGCCCGTGTTGGCCGTGGCCGCCGGGCGGCTAGCCCCGTGCTGGCCGTGGCCGCCGGCGGCTAGCGCCCGTGCTGGCCGTGGCCGCCGGGCGGCTAGCCCCGTGCTGGCCGTGGCCGCCGGCGGCTAGCGCCCGTGCTGGCCGTGGCCGCCGGGCGGCTAGCCCCGTGCTGGCCGTAGCCGCCGGCGGCTAGCGCCCGTGCCGGCCGTGGTCGCCGGGCGGCTAGCCCCGTGCTGGCTCGGGTCGTCGGACGGCTAGTCCTCGTGCGTAAATTCCAAACCTCCGGGTCGCCAGAAATCCGTGTTTCGCGACTTTCCGAGTCCTTGCAAGTAAAACTCCTTTTTCTGTTCCGGGATTTCTGAAAACTCCTAAGACATCAACGGATAGGAAGACTTCGTATAAAACGGTGATGGTTATCGTACAACACCATTCACCTCAGCAATGGATCGAAGATCTTCCAAAAGACTCGACATCCAAGTAGGAGCATCCTTTCAGAGAAATCGTAGAAAAACAGCGGAAGCCCGGAATGCGGCCTGAAAGGGACCAACTCCGATCGGACGACCAGTTTACGATTTTCTAAAAGGATAGACGGTTAACAATTATCTTCGCATGACAAATGATAAACTTCCGAAAAGATAAATGTCAACTTTCCGAAAGGATAAATGTCAACTTTCCGAAAAGATAAATGTCAACTTTCCCGATAAACGCGAAAGCCGACGAAAATGGAAAAAGTCCAGCCCACGGCAGATTCAGCCCACCAAGGATAGACCGTCATATGGGAGTATATAAGCAATGCTAGGAGCAGAGGAAGGGGGATCCGAAATCAGAAGAAAGAAACCAACCCAGAGCAATTTAGAACTTAGGCGCTTATTTCCTTTTTTAGCGAGCTGCGACTCAACTAGGTTAGATCTAGGATTCGAGACTAGCGACGATCGACAGCTCTTGCGGCCGAGATCTCGACCTGTTGTCCAAACGCTCTCCGCAGATTCGGAAATAAGATTCTTTCTTTTTGCTCTACTTATTTTGCGTATTTATTCTCAAATTAGACTTGTCTTAACTCTGTCGTGCGTGGCCCAGCAGATAGCCGGGATCCTCGGGGAAAACTAGGTCAACTTAGTTTTCCTACGTTTTAACATTAACTAAAATCGACAGTGCGAATTTCGGTTCCCACAGTTTGGCGCTAGAAGGAGGGGGATTCACGGCTTTATCTTTCTCGCAACTACGCACGCCCGGTTAAGCATGTCTGTTGACGCGGAAAAAGACAAGCAAACACAAGACGGACCAGCCGTCGATGTCAACGCTGAGAAGACTCCTGACGGAAACGTATCGACGGTCACTGCCGAGGCAAACACCGCGATGCTGGACCAGATGAAGGAACTGTTCACCACCGCCCAGAAACGGTCGGAAGAACAGGAGAAACTAATGGCTTCACTCGCTAAACAGGTCAATACCTTAACAGCGAAAAGCAAACTCCCGCGCGGATCCACCAAGGTGAGGCGTGTCAGGAGGCTGGACTTCGGACCTTCCGAAGACCAAGAAAAAGATGCCCCGAGAAAATCCCCGGAACTCGTCCCTGACGATACCACTCCGACGGGGCAGAAGAAAACGACGGGCAACCTTCCACCTCCCGCAAGGGACAACGAAGGAGACGACGTCGAAAGAATTAATCTGGATGTCAGCGATCAATCGGATCCGTCCGACGAAGACGCCGACATCCACCACCGAAGGACCCGAAGTCAGTCAGCTCGACTGGCGGCAGCCTTCGAAAAACCCATGACGGAAGAGGAAGAAGACCTCTACTGGTCAGAGCAAGAGAGGCTGGCTGAGGATCAGACTCGGGCCTATCGCCGCCAGCGTAGACAGAAGAGCGCAAACGGCGCCAGCGAGATTCACGATCTACGTGAGTACATCGCCAAAACTGCAGCCGAGGTGAAAGCGGTAAAATCGCAGATTCACCACGCGACCAGCACTGCCCCCGAGATCGACCTGCTCCTCGAGGAGTCGAGAAAAACCCCGTTCACCTCTCGAATCACGGAGGCGCGAGTCTCGGATCCTGGGAAAATAAAGCTTCCCACCTACGATGGAACCACAGATCCAAAGGCACATTGCAGTCTTTCCAGATTGCAATGGCAAGGTCTAAACTTCCGGAGCGGGAAAAGGATGTCGGCTGCTGTCTCCTGTTCGTCGAGAACCTCAGAGGTGCTGCGCTCGAATGGTTCTCACACTTGAAAAGAAACTCCATCGGAAGTTTCCGCCAGCTTGCTTCAGCTTTTCTGAAGCAATTCTCCATGTTCATGGACAGGGAAACTTCCGACGTGGACCTTTGGAGCCTAATTCAAAAGGAAGACGAACCGCTCCGCGACTACATAAAGAGGTTCAAACTCGTAATGTCCAGGGTAACAGGCCTCAGCGATAGAGTCGCCATCGACGCCCTAAGGAAGAACCTCTGGTACAAATCGAAGTTCCGAAAGTGGATTTCTCTTGAAAGGCCACGCACCATCCAAGATACCCTCCACAAGGCAACGGATTTCATCATCATGGAAGAAGAGATGAAAATCCTAGCGCAAAAGCATGGACCGCCAAAAGCGTCCGGCAAGAAGAAAACCTCTCGTAACGACAAGTACGTCCATCACGAGGGGGAAGACGTCCAAGGCGAACATAATTACGCCGTTAATTCCGAGCAAGGAAGGACCTCCGGAAACACCTGGACGCGGAACTCGTACAAGGACAACTCCAGCTGCGAGTTCCATCAGACGAGAGGTCACTCCACCGCCAACTGCAAAGTCCTCGGCGCTAGACTCATTATGAAGCTGCTCGACGGTAAACTAGCAACGGTCAAGAGCATGAAAGACCTGATCCTGGATTCTGACCGTCCGCCGAGGACCGACGGAGCCAATCCCGATAACGCTCCTGGAACTC
Source organism: Raphanus sativus (assembly GCF_000801105.2). Taxonomy (NCBI): domain Eukaryota; kingdom Viridiplantae; phylum Streptophyta; class Magnoliopsida; order Brassicales; family Brassicaceae; genus Raphanus; species Raphanus sativus. The sequence goes on from NW_026615754.1 coordinate 11,744, forward strand.
AATCGGGCGAAAAACGCGAACGGAGACAAGACGGCGAAGGAAACAACAACAACCGCCAAAGGATCAACATGGTCATCGGAGGATCACATTTTTACCAGGACTCTGTGTCGTCGATCAAAGCCTACGGACGGAAGGCTGAGACAAGCCCCGGATGGTGCCCGGAGGACGACGTTCCCAGTCACGCAATCACATTCGAGGAACAGGATACGACCGGACTCGATAAACCCCACTACGATCCTCTGGTCATCGACTTGGTGATTCAAGATCTCGAAGTCGGCCGCATCCTCATCGACACAGGAAGCACGGTCAATATCATGTTCCGCGACACTCTGCAAAGGATGAACATACCCCTCGGAGAAGTCATCCCAGAGCCAAGACCACTGACTGGATTCTCGGGCGTCACATCCATGACCCTCGGAAAAATCAGACTCCCGGTCATGGCTAAAGAAGTCACGAAGATCGTCGAATTCGCGGTAGTGGATAACCCGGCTATCTATAACGCCATAATGGGAACTCCTTGGATAAATGCCATGAAGGCAGTCCCGTCCACTTACCATCTCGGCGTCAAATTTCCAACACCAACTGGAACAGCGGTAATCTGGGGAAGCCAAAAACAGTCGCGACTCTGCTTCCTAGCCGAACATAAACTTCGCAGCAATCGGAACGCCCCAGTAGCTAACCCGAAGCGAACCAAGAAGAACCTGAGTACCTCCGAGAACTCAGCAAAAAGCAACTCGGATTTGTCCGAACAGGCCACAACTCAGGAAATTGGAAAAATCCTCGAGTCCGTCGCCGAAAAAGCGGATGATCCAACTCCCGACGCGACCGCCGACTTAGCTGAAACAGTCAAGGCGCCAGAAATCGTGGAGTAATAACAACCGTGATAGAAGCAGAACTACGAGATGGCTTGATCCTCGCAAGAGGTACGTAGGCAGCTCGTCGCAACCCGACGGGTTCAGCTATCCCCCTCGCCAAAAAGGGGGGGGGAGATGGGAACGGATATCCTTGTACTCCCGCAAAAACACTTTTCGCATATAGTCTACATTATAAATGATAAATCCTTTTGATTCGAATGCTTACTCAACGCATAACATTAAGGAAAACGAAAATCATATCTTTAAGGAACGCGAGACGTCGTTAGTTCCCAAAAGGTCTCGATTCTCCATTTTCCTCCAAACAGTCCATCCGCGACTCTAAAAACTCCACCAAACAGTCCATCCGCGACTCTAAAAACCATTTCCGTCGATTGGCCCCGACGGAAAATACAGAAACGTTTCACTCAATCAAATTCGTAGTCCGGCTTCTAACGAAGTCCTTTTGCATCCGACAAGGATATCATAGCGCGCTATACAAAAAATCCAAATTTTGGTTAGCTCTTCGTAAAGGAAGTAGCTCGACTCGTACCCAAACGAATCATATAAGCCGATAAGCACTTCGCAGATTCTAGAACGGTACGAGTCAGGTCAAAATCGCAAACAAGCAAAACGAAAGCCGATTTGTCATCGCACAGCTTCAGTCCGAAAGTAGACCTAGGTCTTGCCCTAAACCCGGCCTTGCTGGTATCTAAGACATCTCATAGGCATAAGTATCCAGAATACGAGATCCCAAAATTTGCCTCTTATCGCTTACAAACCTAACGTTCGCTACGAAGTGACCTACGGACCTAGCGACAAAAAAAAGAGATTGAATGCGAAGTGACTACGCGTATTCAAACCCTCTACACTTGACGAAAGTATAAATCAAAACGCATAGTTCATAAAAGGCATTTATAACAGGGATTCGAAAGCCACCAACGGCCGATCCCGAAAACATAAAGTCACGCGACCTCCTAGGGGTCGCGACACATACATACAAACGGCCACACTTGGCCTATCATAAATTATAATCAAATGCATAGCAGTCGGTTAGAGATATTCCGAACGAAGAGTCGGGCTGATCAACCTCCTCATCCCCGTCGCCCACGTTTGGGTCCTCGCCTACATCCGCCGTATCCTCCGAGACCTGGATAGGATTCCACAGTTCTCGAATTCTTCCTTCAATCGGAGGAACAAAGGATTCGGCGTTGGCACATATCCTCATCGAGCCATCCATCGTGGCAAGTTCGCCGGAAAGAGAGAAGTTCCCACGTTGCATCTTGCCGAGAGTACCAACCGAACCACGGCACTCGCGAAAATCACCTACAAAGTCCTGAGCATCTTTGTATGCTTCGAACTCAGTAGAAAAAATTTCGGCCCTTCGGTTCATCTCGGCGGCGGCTCTTCTCCGTCCGCTCCTCTCCGCGCGAACAAGGGCCCGAGCCTGGATTTTGGCTTGCCGGCGATTTTGCTCCTCCATCTCCAATCGATACTTAGCAAACTCCCTTGCCGTTTCCTCCGCTTTAAAACGGGCCAACCGGGCGGTGCGGAAACTCCCATCAATCGATGTATTCCAAACTCTCACGGCCTGCAAAGAAGCCTAGGTCAAAATAAAAAGAAAAGAGGAGTTACTCGAGTTTCAAGAACAAACCTCGTTGACCAAGCGAGCACCCTCCGCAGTCACTTTATCCCTTTCCTCGTTGTCCAAAGACTCGTCACGGGAAAACGCCGGAGGAAGTTCGTCAAAGAAGTCACCCGGGGGAGGAACATCCCGACTCTCTGAGGTAAAGCCAGGGTCGTATCTCGGCGTCGCGCCATCTCCCGACGAGGCCTCAATAGCGATCCCTTTATCTTTACGAGGTCTCCGCCTCTGTCTTAAAGGGGCAAAAACGTAGGACCTATCGTTGATGCAGGGACGTGTACCACCTCGCGATCGGAGAAGCGCGACAGCCCCTCGAATCCGGTCGAGAGTGAAGGAGTTCCAGGAACAAGGCCTCGACCTAAAAAGATCCCTCCTGACCGCGAGATCGGAAGGAACATGCGCGAGACACCTGTTCTCTAAAAAAAAAAAAAAAAAAAAAAAAAAAAAAAAAAAAAAAAAAAACACGTTCGATATTCGCCTTTCGAATGTTAAAAGAGGTAATGCAATAATTTTTACCTCGCTGGTACGACCAGTCCGTCGGGAATAGGTGGAGAAAGCCTTCCTCAACAGACTCTCCGTCTATCCTCACAAAAAAGAAACGATCGACATAATCCTTGGCATGCGAAGTGACTCCATTGATCACCGAAAAATTGGTCCTCGCCTTCATGGAGTAAACTCCATTGATACTCGTCGCCTTGGAGTTCCATAACCCCTCGAAATCGGCAGGGCTGAGATCTATCCCTAACTCATAACTCAGAATCACAACGCCGAGCCAGCTCTCCAAAGCTGACACGTTCAGTTGGCTGATTGAGATTCCGAAACGGTCAAGGGCCTGAACAATGACCCCAGGGATTGGGAACCACAATCGACATTGCGTCAAGAACGCCTCGTAACAAGTAAAATAACCTTCCGGAGGATGCTCCGAACTCTCATTCCCCCGGGGATGCGGAACACGACTCCCTCCGGAACTCCATAGTACTCTCGCAGAGTTTCAAGATACTCGGGGGATACTTCGCTCGGTGAGTCGATTTCTCCACGCGCCTTCAGAGGTCGCCGGGGAATCGGGATCACGGGAAGGGGAGCATCAGTGCCAAAGACAGCATCGCAGTACGCGTTCCTGTTGATCTCCGAAACCTCAGGCTTCGGATTTTCTTCCTCAGCGTGAAAACTATCCGAGGACGAGCGAGACTGCCTCCTCGAGATTTTCGATCTTGAAGTCATTCTTTTCTTAAAAGCAGAGAGAGAATTTGCAAGAGAGAGATTAACTTGAGAATCTTGGGTGAAGTAAGAATGGTAAAGAATTCACAAGTCTTTATAGGCAAAATTTTTACTATTCACCCCGACCTTCGGCACGATTTCGTCTCCATACTTTCCTCATGAACCATACCGCAAGCTAGGACCAACGAACCCTACGGCTCCTAGCTAGCTGGGGGGCTAACTGTTGGGGTCAAAATCGGTCAAGACGAAATCGATGTCCGAAAGTCTCGGAAAAACATGAAAAATGTTAAAAGCCACCTCGAGAGACTAATTGTTAATCGAGAAACCTTAAGAAAAATTAAGTTCGAGATTCACCATCTCGAAATCAACTGCTAGAAACATTTTCTACACAAGGAAAAACCTACGGAAAACTGAAAACGCAAGAAACACGAACACGCCAAAGGAACCGAGCAGCCAACACCGAGCGTGGCCGTGGCCGCCGGGCGGCTAGCCCCGTGCTGGCCGTGGCCGCCGGCGGCTAGCGCCCGTGCTGGTCGTGGCCGCCGGGCGGCTAGCCCCGTGCTGGCCGTGGCCGCCGGCGGCTAGCGCCCGTGCTGGCCGTGGCCGCCGGGCGGCTAAGCCCCGTGCTGGCCGTGGCCGCCGGCGGCTAGCGCCCGTGTTGGCCGTGGCCGCCGGGCGGCTAGCCCCGTGCTGGCCGTGGCCGCCGGCGGCTAGCGCCCGTGCTGGCCGTGGCCGCCGGGCGGCTAGCCCCGTGCTGGCCGTGGCCGCCGGCGGCTAGCGCCCGTGCTGGCCGTGGCCGCCGGGCGGCTAGCCCCGTGCTGGCCGTAGCCGCCGGCGGCTAGCGCCCGTGCCGGCCGTGGTCGCCGGGCGGCTAGCCCCGTGCTGGCTCGGGTCGTCGGACGGCTAGTCCTCGTGCGTAAATTCCAAACCTCCGGGTCGCCAGAAATCCGTGTTTCGCGACTTTCCGAGTCCTTGCAAGTAAAACTCCTTTTTCTGTTCCGGGATTTCTGAAAACTCCTAAGACATCAACGGATAGGAAGACTTCGTATAAAACGGTGATGGTTATCGTACAACACCATTCACCTCAGCAATGGATCGAAGATCTTCCAAAAGACTCGACATCCAAGTAGGAGCATCCTTTCAGAGAAATCGTAGAAAAACAGCGGAAGCCCGGAATGCGGCCTGAAAGGGACCAACTCCGATCGGACGACCAGTTTACGATTTTCTAAAAGGATAGACGGTTAACAATTATCTTCGCATGACAAATGATAAACTTCCGAAAAGATAAATGTCAACTTTCCGAAAGGATAAATGTCAACTTTCCGAAAAGATAAATGTCAACTTTCCCGATAAACGCGAAAGCCGACGAAAATGGAAAAAGTCCAGCCCACGGCAGATTCAGCCCACCAAGGATAGACCGTCATATGGGAGTATATAAGCAATGCTAGGAGCAGAGGAAGGGGGATCCGAAATCAGAAGAAAGAAACCAACCCAGAGCAATTTAGAACTTAGGCGCTTATTTCCTTTTTTAGCGAGCTGCGACTCAACTAGGTTAGATCTAGGATTCGAGACTAGCGACGATCGACAGCTCTTGCGGCCGAGATCTCGACCTGTTGTCCAAACGCTCTCCGCAGATTCGGAAATAAGATTCTTTCTTTTTGCTCTACTTATTTTGCGTATTTATTCTCAAATTAGACTTGTCTTAACTCTGTCGTGCGTGGCCAGCAGATAGCCGGGATCCTCGGGGAAAACTAGGTCAACTTAGTTTTCCTACGTTTTAACATTAACTAAAATCGACAGTGCGAATTTCGGTTCCCACAAATATCTTCTTAAATGTTATTAGTTTCCACGAAGTTTCTATTTTTCATCATCGATTTTCCAAGAGTGAAGATATAAGACATTAGCGTTGATTGTATATTTGTGTATGCTGATACGTGAATCCTCCTATTGACCCCAATTAAGAAAAAAAATACATGTTAATTAACATCTTGAATGTCACAATCGAAATAGATTATTAAATATAAATCAAATAATGTTTTGTTAAAAATAATAATTAAGATTTGGTTGTGATTTTTCATCCAGTTAGTTGTTTAAGAATTTTTTGTATTAAAATAATGCAAATCTTTGTAAGATACTTAAAACGATCAAAATAGGACTCATGTGCATATATGAACACAAAGAAGAGGTATGTTCTAAAGTTCGACTTCGAGTCTTTCTTTACAAATACAAAACATCTTAAATTTGACAATCTATAACTTTTACACTCTGAGTTCTCTCTGACTACTTGGTCAGATGAATTTCCCTATGAGCAGTTGATATATCTATGACAAACCATATGATTTTCAAAGAATAATAAGCGTTTTCAGCTGGTGGACATGCTTAGTCGGTGATGTCAGTGGCGACCATTCAGATCTCATCATTTCCCAGTGACTGGGATCATCTCAGGATAATCTACGGCTGTGAGGAGAGCCTCTAGTAGAAGAGCAGCCAAATTAACAACCTGAGAACGTGTGGAATTAACATCTTTGGTCCTGAGCGTGGATGATCACAACATCGGGTAATAGGGGTCCCAGTTAAGCAGGACCTTAACCTTGATCCCGAGTAAACCCTATACATTTTTTTGGGGGGGGGGTCTCAACATCACTGCTCTCTGCTGCAGTCTCACCATTCGGAGCAGGTCTCTCTCTCTCTGGAACACAATGCTCCACATATCACATAAACAACCTACACCTTATACTGCAGAAGGTTCAGTTAAAACAAACATTAAATCAGTGCAATGGAAGAAGATGAGCCATAAAACTTTATGAGCAGAAAGGTAATATGCAGAATGAGATGTGCAGTCTAGCAAGAGAGCTATATGGTGTTCAAAAACAAATAAAAATAAACCAATTTCATGAAATAATTATAACTTAATGAAACGATTTACATCTTTACATGTATAATCTTAAAAGAATGGCCAGCTTTAAAATTAGAAGATAGAAAATGAAAAATAATAGGGAGCTGACTAACATTAACAACAATCTGAATTCAAAGTCAAATAAGCATGATTCAAGTATGATACAACCAAACCCAAAACTATTAATCAGTAACAAAATAGCTAATACAATGCACAAACTGTAATATCACACCTATTAATGAGCCAAGCTGTTAAAGATTCCCACATCTCCTCCAGCGATCCTAGAGAGCTATGGCGTTACGAAGAGGTGAGCGACACTTATCTTCTCCATAGCCAATTCTCAGGTCTACAATTCCGGTGGGATCACGAGCACCACCGGGACATGGCTCAGCCGCTGGATCACCGTATCCTACGTTGAAAGCTAGAAGAGTTAAATAATAGGGCTTTTCAAAAATAAAACAGGGACAGGATATATGATCTTCTTAGCGTAAGATGACAATACCTTTTCATCAAGGAGAAGTAATGTGATTCCCATGAATTCACTATTTTTCTTGATGTTTCCAGAGTCCCAAAACTTTTAGTAGCCCAGCTAAGAAGATCGTTTGAGTGGTGGACGGTAGCTTGGTTTGAGATAGAAGATACTCTGAGAGAATCTGTGTAGATTCATCTATTCTCTATTGTTCTAACGTTAAGATATGAAATCAAGAATATAAGAAATCCACTTCTTATTAGCTTAAGAAAATCCTCTCAAAACTCAAGCTCTAACAATCTTTGACCTCACACTTATAAGTTCATGGCACACCTCACCATCTTCTTATATAGGTCTATATAAAATCCTAAACTCACTAGTAAAACATAAGTAGATTAGGATTAGTATGTCTTGGACTTTAAGTTATCTCCATGTTTATCTTCAAGTTTAATTCCAACATTCTCCCCTTTAAACTTGAAGTCTTCATGATTCACAACTTGAACTCCAACTAGCTCCCTCATCTCCTTAAATTTTATTCTTCCCAATGCTTTGGTTAGAATATCAGCCTTCTGAGAATTCCCTGCAACATGCTCCACCATTACTTGATCATTGTCGATGCACTCTCTTATGAAATGATAACGTTTATGAATATGCTTGCTACGCCCATGAAACACCGGATTCTTCGTGAGTGCAATTGCAGATTTATTGTCTATACGAATCATCACTCTCTCGGTTGGCCTTTCTACGATCTCAGCAAGCAACTCTTGCAACCAAATAGCTTGCTTTGCGGCTTCTGTAACTGCCATAAACTCAGCTTCACAAGATGATAAGGCAACAGTTTCTTGCTTTTGTGAGCACCAAGTTATAAGACAATCGTTTAGATAAAACATATGCCCTGTGGTGCTCCTTCCATCATCTTCATCAACATTGTGGCTGCTATCACTGTATCCTATGAGTGTTGTATTGCTTGATCTCTCGAAGTTTAAACCGTAGCTGCTCGTTCCTTTTATATATCTTAGAACCTGTTTTAATGCAGTGGCGTGTGACTCCTTTGGTTGGTGCATGTACCTGCTCAAGACTCCAACTGCATAGGACAAGTCTGGTCTTGTATGTACAAGATAGCGTAGACAACCTATGGTTCGTCGATACTCCTTCTCGTCAACATTAGGTTCTTCCAGTGCCTTAGAGAGTTTTAAACCTGCATCCATTGGAATCTGAGTTGCATTGCAATCCATCATGCATGTTTGTTCCAAAATCTTCTTTGCATACGACTCTTGCTTCATTGTAATGCCTCCTTTGTATTGGTGAACCTAGAAAAGGTGGATGGTTCTTGATTGGAGACTTCAATGAAGTGATGAACAACGATGAGAAGCTTGGTGGTCCTGCTCGCCAAGAGAGTTCCTTCTATCATTTCAGATCCATGGCCAGAGACTGCAGACTTAGAGAAGTTCCAAGCTCTGGGAACTCTCTCTCATGGGCTGGTAAGAGGGAGATTATTACAAATGGTATCAAAGAGACAGTGTGGATCCAATGCCGTTTGGATAGAGCATTTGGTAACGCATAGTGGTTTCGCTTATTCCCAAGAGCACATGCTACCTACTTGGAGAAACTGGGCTCGGATCATAAACCGGTATTGACCAGTCTAGCTACGAGCACACAGATGCGCAAAGGAAGGTTTTGCTTTGACAAGCGTTGGTGCGCTAAACCGGAAGTAATGGAGATTGTACGCAAAGGATGGAACGCTCCAAACTCGAGTGGGGCAAACTTGGTATCTGACCGCATACGATCATGCAGAAAAGAGTTGGCTAAGTGGAAGAGAGAAGCTGACTGCAACTCCAAAGTACAAATACAAAAAATGAGGAGAGATCTGGACCAAGAGGAGACTAAGAAAACTCCAGACATGAACCGTATGAGGGACCTGAAAGGGGAGATAGAGGGCGCCTACAAGGAGGAAGAAACCTACTGGAAGGAAAGATGTAAGAATACTTGGCTTAAAGAAGGCGATTGAAACACGAAGGTGTTTCATAGATGGGCTCAAACGAGGAAGATGAAGAACAAAATATCTTCACTCATGGATCACAACGGATTAGAACACTTCCCAGAAGATGAAAAAGGAGCAATTGCGGTTAAGTATTTTGAAGACCTATTCCGCTCTTCCTCTCCTGCCAACGCTTCAGAGCTTCTTGAAGGGTTCTCTCCTACATTTACTGCAAGGATGAACCAGCACCTCACAGACCCGGTTTCTGATAATGAAATCAAGAAAGCTGTGAAGGCTGTCAAGAGTGATAGTGCGCCTCGTGCCGATGGGATGACATGAAATTTCTTTCAGAGCTATTGGAACATCACTGGAGCTCATATTACAAAAGAAGTTAAAGATTTCTTTGCTGGAGGAGTTCTACCACATGATTGGAATTTTAATCAGCTCTGTTTGTTGCCCAAGAAACCGAACCCAGTATTGATGACAGACTTGAGGCCGATAAGTCTATGTTCAGTAGTGTACAAGATCATCTCCAATGTCTTGTGTGCTAGATTAAAAAGAATACTTCCTCAGATAGTCTCTCCCACTCAAGGTGCCTTCGTCTTGGGTAGACTCATCTCTGACAATCTACTGATCGCACATGAAATGATTCATGGACTGAAGACAAATCCAAACTGTAAGGAAGAGTACATTGCGATAAAAACAGATATGTCAAAGGCATACGATTGAGTTGAGTGGGAATTTTTGGAGCTTCTCTTCGAAAATATGGGCTTCACAAGGACATGGATAGAGTGGGTGATGAAGTGTGTGCGCTCTGTATCCTACACTGTACTACTCAATGGTCAAACTCACGGACACATCAAGCCTCAACGCGGCATTCGGCAGGGAGATCCACTGTCGCCGTTTATCTTTATACTATGCGCGGAGGCCCTTGTTCACGTGATGAATAAAGCTGAACAAAGAGGAACTATACATGGCATGAAACTGACTCGCAAGTGCCCATCAGTGCAAAATCTCCTATTTGCTGATGATAGTTTCTTCTTGTGTAAAGCCAACCTTCCGGAAGTAAAAGAGTTCTTGCGCTGCTTGAAGCTGTATGGAGACTCCTCTGGCCAACTTATCAATTTCCAAAAGTCGGCGATAACGTTTGGAGCAGACGTCGACCCGATCATGAAACAGCTGATATCTGAGTTAAGTGGTATAGACAAGGAAGGTGGCGATGGGAAATACTTGGGGCTTCCATATATCGGGCGGGGACCGAGAGGAGCATCCTTTGTACAAAGGCTTCCGTGGCGATCGTCTGAAATTATCAGAGATGGTTCTTTGCGAATCAGGTGAAGCTCTGTTCCTTGCAATTGACTGTGCTGCTCTCTCCCTTAAGTCTCTCTGTTTATGGAATTGTGATGATAATATATATCTTCAGTTTGTGTTCAGCACAAACTATCTACTATATATATTGAATCAATATACATTTTAAATCAACTGGTCGACGCTTATTATTTTCTGAAATTGTCATTTTATTGTTTTTTATTTATTAACAAAATATTGTTCTTTGTGTGTTTTCAAAAAATATTAATGTTTCAGTTTTGAGTTGTATATTTTTAATTGTATTCACTGCTCTGATAATAAAATTGTTAATAAAACTAGATTTTTGAACCGCGCTACGCGCGGTTTGTGTTTTTTTTTTTTTTTGCTTTTATGTATTTGTTACTTTTTGTTATTTAACGGTTTTTTATTGCAATATTTTTTAAGGGTAGATTTGTTTTTGTACTATAGAGATATATGATATGTTTGTTTATTTATGAATTTAGTTCAATTTTGGTTTTGTTTTTGGTTCTGATAAATGTATCCACATCTTTACAGTATCTTATATATAAATTCATATTAATTTTTTTTTAATTCCAGAAAAATATATATTTTGAAAACACGAATCAAGTGTAGTATAGCATAAAGTTTTTTTTGGGGTAAAAATATATGTATAAAGTTGTTTCATACTTTATTTCTTGAAACTTCATATATGTATAAAATCTTGACTGATTTTATGGTAATAACTAACTTTTCTGTTAAATAGTTTTTTTTTACATGTTAAATAATTTTAAGATAATAACTACCGTATTCGGTAATTGATCTGGTTGTATTTAATATAGAATCGCGCCAGGGCTTTTATAGGTCATAAATGTATTAAATATTAAATTTGATTAATCAAACGTAACTGGCAATGGTAGAAAGTAACATTTTTTTATCTAAGGAGGGATGATAACATAATATTCAATTATGTTGAGGAGAAAAAACTCCAGCTTAGAAATCTGTGTCACGGCATGTGAGACAACTTAGGTTATGGTGAAACTACTTGACGATGCAATGATGATGATATACGTGGTTGCACCTCAGTGAGTTTACAACCCCCGTCCCACTGAAGCTGTCATGACATATGGAGCACACTTCCCCAGCATCCTCCGGAATGGGTTCTCTCATTGATGATCCTAGGTCCATCAAAGCTTCCTCGAGGTCTATCCTGTTGGTCGCGTTAGGGTTAAAATCTTGTATGGATAGAACAGCACGGACATGTGTGCCTAGATATAAGAATCAAACATGATAAGCCGATAACAATAATTCATATAGAAATAAAAACTAAAACCTCTAGATAACAACATAAATAAGAATCATAGTAATAGACTAATATAAAATATTGACTACTAAATTTCTTCCATAAACACAATTATATATCTATAAGCCCCTACCTTATTCTAAACCAACCAAAAATACAATAATTTGAAGTTCGTATACCTGCATAATCGGCTAATAATGGGATCATAGCAGAGAACCTCTGACTGGTATATCCAATGATATTTTCGGACACTAGAAAGAAGATATCATGAAAGCTGAACATGTGTTCCATAAGATCAACTGTCTCATAAGTTATATGACCAGTAGCGGTTGTCGAGAACTTTATGGAAAAGTCTATCTCTGTTTGATTGGTATTTTTTCTATTAATCTTGATGTTAAGCTTTCTATCCGGATCTCCGATCGCAGACTCTGTCTCGGAGGAGAAGGAGTAATAAATATGTGGTTGGCCGTTCATGATGATGAACTAAATCAAGAATTCTATATACGTAAAAAGGACTACTCATTCTTATATAATGCTAATGGCGGAGGTAAGGTTAATGGATTTTCAGTTTTTTCAGTTTTTTCGTAACGTTTGTAAGTTACACGGTTGTTTTTACTATCCACAGTTAATGAAATTGTTGTTATAACTCTTTAATTTTTTTTTCTTTATATTGGTTGATGCACACAGCTTTATCTTTCTCATGTGTACGGTTTCATCTTGAAAACAGTCCTGGAAATTTTGAATTGATTAATCCGAAATACTTGAATAGGAGAAACAAAATGCCGCATTTGGTGTTTTATTTTTAATCAAAATATTTTTGACAGAGGAGTGCTACCTCAACTAATTCTTTCATCTACATGTCAAAATCTTTTTTTTTTTATTTTAAGATGAAGAGAAAAAACAACATATGAACTCTAAGAAGAAATAAATTATAGAGAGCATCGTAGTTGACATAACACTCGTAACAGACTTAATAAGAAAGAAGTTCTTTCATTCAAGAATAGTTATAACAGTTTCTATTTAATATATCACTGCAAGTAAATAGTGAAGCAAGAAAAGCATGAGAAACAACGACACTAAGATTATAAAAATTCGATCTTGGATAAAAACCATTAAACAGAAAGTTTAACAACCAGAGATTAAAAGAAAGCAGTTAAATGTTGCAAAGATGATGTCTGAAAATGAAAAAAAAAAAAACAGAACATAGAGTTTTGGTAACCACAGAACCACATATCTTAGCCACATTTGGCCCTCTTGTGCTCTTCCACATCAACTTCATCACCAGACCTTTTCACCCCCTCACCGCCAGGCTCTCCATACCCTGCGGATGGACCACTCTCAGAAACTCCCTTCTGCAACGATTCATTGGCATCTGGTAGAGCCACAGCTTCTGCTAAATCACTTTCATCCTCTGGATCTTCTATAGGAAGCACCTTTGTCACAGTCAAGGTTTGTGTCTTGCCAGTCAAGTTGTGCTCTGATATCTTCACAATGAACTTGCGAGACTGTCCTATGGTACCAATTAGAGCTTGAGGAACCGGAACCAAGTCATTAGAACCTACATTCTCATTGGCCTGACATACATTTAAACATTTGTCACTATACATTTAAAAATATATTAGGGAACACAAACTTAAATAAGCAAGGCAGTCAGGTTTTTAATTACCTCGAAATAACTCTCAACCAACTCAGAAGCTTTCTTTCCAGTCAACTCTTGCCCAGCAGCGCCAAGGAGCACAAAGACAGCCTGGTCGGCATTGTCATACACAGATATCTTCGCTAGGTACCTGTTTCAAAAGCAAATTAGCAATGAATATATTGGAAGTATGAGTATTAATAAACTGATTAACTTACTGTGCAACACCAACAATATCACTTTTCCCACATTTTTTACACATTAGTGTGGTAGCACCTTTGATGGCCTTAGTGTGGCATCCACCACACCCTATGTAATACCATGCTGAACCATGCACAATATCACCAATGGTTGCTATGCACTCAAACCAAGCAACCTGCAAAACATTTTAAAATGTATTTGAGAAACTAAGACTATAAAAACGACTGTGTTATCCATTGGTTGTGAACTACCTTTGCATCGGCATGCTTCATATAAGAGAATAGCTCGCCTATGGTCACTGACTCAGGCTTGGTAACAACGGCTGCATCTACTCGGTTAGCAACAGCTAAGTTTGAGTTCAACCTGAAGTCAATGCCCAAATATCAGTTACAATCTTGGTCTAACTATATTTTAATACAGACAGGCTTACCAAGAGAGATAATCACGGGTTTCCTGAATATCGTTGTCAAGGAATACAGGGGATGACGTCATAGTAGAGAGACCTAGGGCACCACCTATAACAGACACAATTGTATTAGACAGAGGCAAAACTTTAATGTAAAATGAGATATAGAGTTGTGTACATCTCAATATTTCTCACAGACGATTCAAATATATCACACCTAATAAGCGCCTAATCCAATCCATTGTAGTTCTATCACGCAAAGCTAATCTATTATTGACCAGACTAAGTTACTTCTCAAACAATATAAAAAGGTTATATTACGAACCTCCAAAACCAAATCGTTTCGGGTTTAAAGTGGTCACTAAAACCACTCTTGCAGCTCCTCCAGATGCTTTGAATTTCTCACCAAAGCGTAGGGCAGCCTCGTCCCACAGGTACAGCTTCATCACCGGACCACTGGAACATCAAATATTGGTGTGGTAAGAGTGACAAAATATGTATGTAAAAAAATTTATGGTGTAGCTTACTCATGTGTTTGAACATGAAGCTGAACTCGGCGGGTAGAAGCTATCTCGGTGACATCTATCAGGAGACTGTCGCCGAGAACCTGGCCATTCACAAGTTTGATATGCCCAATACAATCTGAAAAAGACAACAAAACTCAATACTTGATACTGTATAAACCCAGCAATGAAATCTACATTTAATACTGGAACAGGACATAATCCTAGCCAAACGTAGCCAAATGGTTATGAATATATTAGATTGAACGAAGCACATCATCTAAGGTTACACACTACACAGACTCTGCATATATATGGGAAAGAAGAAAATAGATTTGCTCGATATGAAAGAACAACTAATATAAAGAAATTGAAGTGAGGGAACTTACCATAAAGATCCCCTTTCAGGTCGCAGGCAGCCTCGAACTCTGCATATCCGTGGAATCGGAAATGGTCCTCAGGGATACAAACCGAACTGTCATCCAGGTCAGTGAGGACAGAAGTCGTTGTGAAGGTGATTGTGAAGTCTGGATCGGCCACTCGATAGAGTTCCTTGTTGTAGGACCCGAAGAAGTTGTGGAGCCTATAAAGGCCACCAGCCTTCATGTGTGGCAGATAAGTATCTACCTTCCCAGCTGGGATGAAGCCCTGGATGACAGTTTCCTGTGGACAGCATTGAAAAGACTGAATAAGATAAGCTAGACAGGAAATCTCTTAAAAGTAGACAAACTTTTTGAAGATGTTTAAACCGAAATGAACCAACAAAAATGAACAGAAAGATAATAGCGAGCAACGGTCATACCTCTTCATCAATGAGCAGCATTTCGACACCGATCAGCACCTTTGTCTTGATATTTCGAGCTTCCCAATAGTGGACCAACCGGAACCTCACTTCGCGTTCATGCGGACCGAATTTCGCATGTCTGAAAGTGATCACTTCTCCACCGTTGGCGGTGACGATGGCTTTCCCTTTGTTGACAGATGAGACAGCGCCTTTGCCTCTCATGCCTGTAGACAAACATAGGCGTTGCCATCAACAAAATCAGGTAGGAGTATACGTGTCTTTAAATAAAGAGAGTTAAAGACGTCTTGAAACTCAAACCAAAAACTAAATATTTTTCTTTTTGGTGATCAAACGGACTGTATCTTAACATAGTCAAAAAAGATTCAAGTACCCTAAACCACTGCCGACTAATCCTATCAAAGAGATACATGATGTTGTTTTTTAGAAGCTAAATCTAGGAATAGCAAAATTTTATAACCTTTGTTTAGTTCGAGTAATTAAAAAACACAAAGCGATTCAGACACTAAAAGTAAAGAAGTCTCTGTTCTGTGATAAAGAAACAATATCTCTGAGACATGCAATGGGATAAAGAAACAATTCATAAGAACCTCATAAACTGGCTCACGAATCCCCAGCGAAGTAGAATCACTTGACTAAGATACAGTTGTAGTAGAAGAAGAATCTACATGATGGACAGGTTCGGAGTTTGACTAAAAAACATGAAGAAACGTTCCATATCACTTGACTAATCAAGTGACTAAAACACAAAAAAAAACACAGAGACAAAAACTAAAAAACATGAAGAAACGTTTCATATCTTAACAAAGAATACCGGTTTTAGATTGAATGAATTAAAATAAAAAACTCATAGAGAAAACTAAAGCAAAACATCCATATCTGAACAAAGAATTTTTGTTTTTAAAAATCATAGACAAAACTAAACAAAACATCCGCTAGATATAACATACAAATTACCATAGATATTACAAATAACAGATCAAAATTTGGAAAAAGAAACGACATGGGTTATTACCAGTAGATGTCTTCGGATTAGGACGGCCGATCGAGACACCGGAAGAGACACCGGTGTTGGAGCTGGATTTCGTCAGTCTGGAAGAGGAGTCCGACGAATCGACTTTGTCTTTCTTCGAGAGGGGAGCGCCGATGGAGAGGTCTGAAGAGAAAGAGGTTGCAGCGATGGGCTTGGTCGTGTCCGGAAAGGAGTTAGCGGCAGCGCCCTTTGGTTTCTCCGACTTGGAGGTACCAGATACCATGGACTTTCCGTTGGAACTCATTGCAGTGTGGTAGAGAGAATTTAGAACGAAGTTGGATCGAAATAAAACCTTGATTTTGTGTTTTATATGAAAAAACAGAGGGACAAAACATAAGAGAGTCCATTAATGAGAGAAAAGAAGTGAAGGCTGTCTTGAATGGTCGTCGTTCAGATCGCGAAACGGAACGGAAAGAAGGAATAGGAAAGGTTTGATGATCGACAGAGAAAAGAAGAGCAAAGGTTTCAGGAGATTAGGGATTGCACAAAGGGAAAATGAAAAGATCGCGGTTGTGACAGGGTGGAGGCGATTGTTTGATAATTGGGCTTACTGGGCCTAAAAAATTTCGAAACAAACCTACAAAACACAAAAGCCCAATCGGAAATGAAAGCAAGTCTGACATGGAAAAAAAAAACAATCCCATTGGTCGATTTAATCATCTGACGTGGAGGCCTTCCCTGGGCTTCTTATTCTCCTTTTAATATTGTTAGATTGTCAAAGTTTGGTTTGCGTAAACTGAATAACACATTTATATTGACTCCATTTCATAATACACTAGTGATGAATAAACCAGAATCTAATATATTAAAACTGAAGTAAATTTCAAAAATTACTCTTATTTCATCTTAATATTTACAGATTTGTGCCACTGATATTTAAATCATTTAATTACAACAACTCTAGTTAGCTATAACATGAATTTGGTTTGGTTCCAATTTTTTCGTCTTTTGATCAAAGGGTTCCAATTAGTACTAGATTTTAGTTTGCAAATCCAAACCGTTTAATATATAATAACATTACGAATACCAAAATCTATTTATTGGTTAGACTTTGAATATAAACGAACATTAATCTCTAAAAGTTGACAATTTTTTTTTCTAACGCTGATTTATTATGATATTACAATTATTACAATCAATTACCAAATTTCAATTTAAGTAAGTCCTAAAATCTATTAGTTTACTAATTCACAAAATGGTTTCCATAACAATTAATAAGGTATTTTCATCAAGATATATATGATTTATTGAGATGATTTTGGAACAATTAATTTAAAAAGAGAATATTATTTTATTACTAATATTTTTTGAACATTAATCTATACTATTATTTGAGAAGTGGTTTTGCTGATGTGTCATTTTCTCAATGATTTTAGGCTTACTCAATAATATTTTTTATATAATTCAATAACAAACAGTTTTGGAAACATGATAATTACAATATTTCAAATGTAAAAATATTTTATATTATCTTATTTTTATTATATAAAAATTCCATTTGAGTTTAAGTGAGTCAATAATTTTAATAATTAAATTTAATTATATTTATATATTAGATAATAAACATTTTTTAGAATATGATAATTATTATCTACACAATGGAATTTTTAAATTAAATTAATAAGATATAAACTAATAAGTATGTGATCAAAAGGTTCCAGTTAGTACTAGATTTCAGTTGGCAAATCTAAACCGTTTAATATATACTACTAACATTACGAATACCAAAATCTATTTATTGGTAAGCCTTTAAATATAAACGAACATTAATTGTCTTAACAACATATTCCTAACAGGTAGACAATCAATTACCAAATTTTAATCTATTAGTTTACTAATTCACAAAATAGTTTTCATATCGCCTTTAGCATCTTGACAATTAACTAGATCTTGGGTGATTATTTTCAATTACATATATATATATTTGATTTACATGATTCGTGGTATATAATTTTAATATTTACCATATTCATAATAGTTTAATTTAATATTTTTAAAATCAACAAGTTTTATAGTTTGCATGCAGTAATTCAATTTATTGTTTCAAATTATTAGTGATATCTCTATAAATAAAATATGAACACTAACTAAAACCTTACATTATATGATATTTACGACAAATTCTGTTCAGTTTAATAATAACTTAAATATTAATTTCATTATGATTATACTTCTATCTTAGGTTTTGTTAATACAAATACGTTGATCAATTTTTTTTATGAATTTAATCTTTGAACAAATAACCTATATTAAGTACTGTAACACCTATATTAAAGACTGTAATACACAGTTATTTGATATTGTCTTCTTATTAATATTATAAAAACAATTCTTCTCTTATATGTCATTAAAGTATTATATCCATATTTTTGGTATTAAAAATTTATATATTTTTTATTTTGTTAATATAAACTCATAGATAGCATATACAATTTATTCTTTTAATTTATTAGTGTTTAGTTTTCATAAAATATGTGTTACGGTAAAAGTTCATGTTTATGTTCTACCAAATCAATACTTGATCACATGTCGTATAAGAAACATACGAAAAACAAGTTAGCAAGAAAAAAAGACAAATATTTTATTTTTTTTTTGTTCAAAGAAAAAAAAAAGAAAAAAAAAACAAATATTTTAAAACATAAGAAATCTCCTAAACAGTTTGAAAAAATGGTGGAATTATTTATTTATTTTAAATCATAATTTTGAAAATAAGATAATTCCTATAAATATTTTTTGTTGTTATTTAGAAATAATATTTTCTATTATAAAATTTAAAAATTAAGATTAAAAATGTGAATATTTTGGAAATTTCAACTTAGTAATAATCATATGTATTTTCATGAAAAACTGTCATACATAAATAATTTGATGTTTGATTTAAACTTTTCGAGAACATTAAATTAATAAGATATAAGTTAATAAATATTTGATCAAAAGGTTCCAATTAGTACTAGATTTCAGTTGGCAAATCTAAACTGTTTAATATATACTACTAACATTACTAATACCAAAATCTATTTATTGGTAAGTCTTTAAATATAAACGAACATTAATTTTCTTAACAAAATATTCCTAAAAGGTAGACAATCAATTACCAAATTTCAATTAAATAATTCTTAAAATATATTAGTTTACTAATTCACAAAATAGTTTCCATATATCGTCTTTGGCATCTTAACAATTAACTAAACCTTGGGTGATTATTTTCATTTATATATATTTATATTTGATTTACATGAATCGTGGTATATAATTTTAATATTTACCATATTACTAATAGTTTAATTTAACATGTTAAAAAATATAGTCTGGATGCAGTAATTTAATTTATTGTTTCAAATTATTAGCGATATCTCTATAAATAAAATATGAACACTAACTAAAACCTTACATTATATGATATTTACGACAAATTCTGTTCAATTTAATAATAACTTAAATATTAATTTTGTTATGATTATACTTCTATCTTAGGTTTTGGTAATACATATACGTTGATCAAATAATTTTTATGGATTTAATCTTTGACCAAATAACCTATATTAAGTACTGTAATTTATAAAACGTTTACTTCATTTAAATTATTAAATAGAAAAATTGTAATGCATTGTGTTTGTCTTGGTTTGAGCTCCAATTTTTATTTTGGGGACAATAGCATAAAAAACCATGAATTTGGCAAAAGTTTGCATTTTAAATATTGGAACTCAACTGCTAACACATTAAACAATGAAACTTGTATAAATAACACATTAAACATCGAAACTATATAATTGCTGCACACGTCAGAATTGTGACCGGTTACTGTTCACTAGCATGTAAAACTGGTGATGTGGCAGTTTACTTTGTTCAAAGAAGATTTTTAATTATTTTAATAAATAAAAACAAATAAAAATAAATAAAATCAATATAAATTATAAAAATTGATAAAAAATAAAAAAAAATCAAGAAATTTTTTTTATAAATTCAAAAAATAATAATAATAACAAAATATACTTATAAATTCAAAAATAATAATAAAAGTAAAAATAAATTATAAGAAGGACTAAATTAAGAAAAATTAGTTAAAATAATTTAAAATAAAATTAAAATAAATAAAATGTCAAAATCGATACAATTAGAAAAATAGGAAATAGGCCCATATGCCTACCTAAACACCAAAGATGTTTGGGTTCAAGTACTTTTCATTTTCAGTATTTTAATATGTATTATTATTTGAATTTTTTTTCCAGATTTTTATTAATTTCCTATTTCTATAATTTTATCTATTTTGACAATTTATCAATTTATTGATTTTTCATTGTTTTTACTAATTTTTCTTAATTTAATCCATTTTTTATAATTTTTTTTATTTTTCTTATAAATTTTTGAATTTATACTTTTTTTTGAATTTATGAATTTTGTTTTATTTTTCATAATTTTTCCTGAATTTATATCAATTTTTCGAATTTATATTGAATTTTATCTAGTTTTATCTACTTTTATATATTTATTAAAATAATTAAAAAAAATATTTTTAGAAGTAAACTGCCATGTCACCGGTTTTACCTTTTAGTGAACAGTAACCGGTCACAATTTTTACGTGTGCAGCAAGTAATCTACTTTCGATGTTTAATGTGTTATTTACACAAGTTTTATTGTTTAAAATGTTAGCAGTTGAGTTCCAATGTTTAAACTTCAAATTGATATCGGAAACCCAGTCAGCCTTTGTTGCTGGAAGACAGATTTCTGATAATATTATGATTGCTCAAGAGATGTTTCATGCTCTCAGGATCAAGCCAAGCGGGCGCAACAAAAGAATGGCTATTAAAACAGATATGAGCAAAGCCTATGATAGGATGGAATGGTCATTTATTGAAGCTGTGATGAGAAAGATGGGTTTCTCAGAAACATGGATCACATGGATAATGAGATGTATCACGTCAGTACAATACAAAGTCCTCATGAATGGGCAACCGAGAGGAAACATTATTCCAGGAAGAGGCTTACGCCAAGGAGATCCTTTGTCTCCTTTCATTTTTATTCTATGCACGGAAGCGCTCGTTAGCCTTCTCAATCACGCAGAGAACCAGGGAAAGATAACAGGGATGCACGTTACCCGCGCGTGTCCATCGGTATCCCACCTGCTATTTGCTGATGATAGCCTTTTCTTCTGTAAGGCGGAGCCCCGTGAATGTGAAGAAGTAATGAAAGTGATCAAGATCTATGGTAAAGCATCAGGACAGTGTATTAACTTTGATAAATCCTCCCTACTCTTTGGTAAGAGGATTAACGCAACCACAAGGTAAGAGATCAAAGATGTACTTGGAATACAGAATGATGGAGGGATGGGGACTTATTTGGGTATCCCAGAAGATATTAGTGGCTCAAAATGCAAGCTCTTTGCCTTCTTAAAAGACAAACTAATGCATAGAGTGAATGGCTGGACATGGCGCTGGCTCTCGAAAGGCGGAAAGGAGGTATTGATTAAGTCCATTTTGCTTGCTCTTCCGACGTATGTTATGTCTACTTTCCTGCTCCCATTGGAGATATGTGAAAACCTTGCTAGTGCTATTGCCCAATTCTGGTGGAGCTCGAATCCCCCTAAGAGAGGAATACACTGGTCGAAATGGGAGAAAGTCTGCCTACCGAGAGAAGAAGGAGGGATTGGATTTCGCATGATTCATGAGTTCCACCTGGCACTATTGGCGAAACAATTATGAAGACTAACACAAAACCCGGATTCACTGGTCGCCCGTGTCTTAAGAGGAAGATATTACAGACTAAGCTCGCCTTTACGAGTAAATTCTGTAGGTAGTCCTTCCTATGTTTGGACTAGTATATCCGCTGCGAGGGAGCTTTTGTTGATGGGGATAAGGCAGAAAATACACTCTGGTTATGAGGTTAAGGTGTGGGAGGACCCCTGGATTCCATTGAATCCTGCTAGACCAGCTATACCCATAGCACCAGTTATGAACCCAAATATGCGAGTGAGTGATCTTATTGATCAGGAGTTGAAGGAATGGGATGTTAATCTACTGGAACAATATGTCAGACCTGATGACATACCTCTTATAAGGAGTTTAGCCATAAGCACGACTCATAGACCTGACATGTTTTGCTGGAACTTCACAAGACATGGACAACACACGGTCAAGTCTGGATATTGGGTTGCTCAAAATCTAATGAAGGATGAAGATGAAATGCAAATGTTAGAGCCAAGTATAACAAAGCTCCAAGCCTTTGCTTGGAAGATAAAGGCGCCAAAGAAAATTTGTCACTTCCTATGGCAATTGTTAACTGGTCATGTGGCAGTAACGAGAAATCTAGTAAAGAGAAATATGAGATGTGACAATTACTGTCCGAGGTGTGGTGAACCAGAGGAGTCAGTAACACATGCTATTTTCGAATGTCCACCTGCTCTACAAGTTTGGTTACATTCATCGACTCCAACTAATCCTGGTGTTTTTCCAGCATCAAGTATCTACACGAATATGAACTACCTCTTCTGGGAAAAAGATGGTTCACTTGAACCAGAGCTAGACAGGGACCCTTATCCCTGGCTAATTTGGTACATCTGGAAGGCTAGAAATGACAAACTCTTTAGAGGAATCGACAGAGATCCTCTGGAACTAGTTCGATATGCTGAGAGTGAGTGTCAAGCTTGGTTTAATGCCAATGAGATGATACCGCCAGTAGTACAACAGAGTACTATACAGGAGCCCCAAGTCATAAGCTTGGGAAATATTTGCTTATTGGATGAATCATGGACAGCGCTAGCTCAATTCAGTGGATGTGGATGGGTCTGGTTAGACAGTGGGGGAAAGACGCAACTCATGGGATCACACAACTTTCCCAGAAGAGAATCAGCTCTGCACTCAGAAGTGGAAGCACTGCGGTGGGCGATGGAGAATATGCTTCAACATTCAACATGCCAGAACATCGGAACGGACTGCAAAGAATTGATCGCAATGATCAAGGAACCTCAGGCTTGGCCAAGTTTTGCTACGGAGTTAGAGAGGATAGAGACACTGCTCATATGCTTCCGGGATTTCAAAATTTCTTATGTTCCAAGAGCGCGCAATCGGATTTCTGATTTTTTAGCAAAGACAGCTAGATCCTTCCATAGGAAGTTACTTTTTGTTGGTTGTTCTATTCCGGTCTGGTTATCCAGACCACGTCAAGTTAGAGTAATAGAATAGCCATTTGCCGTCAAAAAAAAAACTGCAAATTTTTACCAACGTCATGGTTTTTTATGCTATTTTCCCTTTGATTTTGTGATGAGTTTAAGTGTGGATCTTACGTCTCTTTAAAGATTCTTTTACAGCTGAGACAAGAAGCAGAAAACAGAGTATATAAACAATATACACTTGCATTTTGAAATCATCCAGAAAATCTGTAAAAAGTTGTTAGCTTAACTTCTTTCTCTCTTCTGTAATTTTCCAGGGAAAACTTTTTTTAAAGAAAACTTTGTTCATCATTCTTCAACTGCAGACTCTTTATAGATGAGATGAGAATCAAAATCATCAACATTGGTTCTATTCTCACTCTCCTCTTGGTTCGTCTCTTTGCGTCTCTCTCTTCTTTGTCTGTGGATCTTCTCACAAGATATACTAATTTCCCAAAAAAAACCAATTCGTTTTTTTCTTACGTTTAGACATTAGCGTCGGGTCAAAATTTTCTGATCGTGTTGGTGGGCAATCGCAAATCGCGTTTTAAGAGGAATGAACACCAATTTAAAAATTCAATTAGAGAGGGGGAACTGTGCAGTAAGAAATTCAATTATGAATCTAACGTTAGCAGCTAAGCGAAACCAGAATCAAAACTTAGGACCACGTGAATAACGGTAACTTTCTCTCCTGGCGACTTTATTGGCGATTCCTCTCCGTCATCGTGACGCAAATTCCGGCGGCTCACCGGCGTCTAATCCGGCGCCGTGTGCTCAATAGTCTCCTCGCTCTTACCCCGCCAAAGGTGATGGGGAAGAAGAAACCCAAGAAACCCAAATCCCCGGCCACCAAATCCGCATCGAAGCCCTCCCCCGTCAAGCAATCCGTCTCCGATTCAGATCCCCCTTCTTCAGAGGCTGATTCTGAGGTCCACTCCGAACCTCCTGTCGAAGTGGAAGCTCACTCTCCTCTCGTCGATTCAGATCTGGTGCCTCCATCTGTCCTGCCTCCGTCGGATGTGACAGAGATTGTTGACTTGTCAACAGATCCTTCACTTGCTTCGATTGAGCCTGGTCGTCCACCTCTGTCACAAACTGACAAGACAGTGATCGCCGTTGCTTCGGCGGATCCATCTTCCGCTCAGCTCGTGACACCGCCTAACGATTCTGAGTTGAGCTCTGCGGTCCCCCCGGTGTGCTCCTCAGATTTGCCTAATGTAGCTCTTCAGCTCATTGATTCTCCCCTGCTTGATTCTCAGAACCAAGCCCCTAATGTGGAAGCCGAGACGAAAGCCTCGAGCGCAGAAGTTGTTGAAATAGAACAACCTTCAGAAAGACTGCTTGTTCAAGAGACCGCAGTGGCAAAAGCGAACGAAGAAGTGGTTGGAGCAAAAGAGACAATAGACTCAACAACATCTGACATAGTGGTTAGAGAAGCAACTGATTCTGTGGTTGGAGTGATAGCGGTAGTCGAGTCAACTCCACCTGCTACTGCAACTGTTAGCATCTCAAACTTACCGCCAGTGCTGCCGATTGATCCCTCTGGTAGAACTGCTGATACTTGGTGTAATAAGGCAAAGGGTGTGGGCAAGAAACTCTCTAAAAAGGGTGAAGCTTTCACACTCCCCTCTGGTGAGACTTGTATCCAGATTCCCAATGCAGTTATTGAGAAACACAGAAAGTCCTGGGAGCCTTTTGTGATTGGACAATTTTACTCAGATCCCCCTTCGCAAGGTACTCTGCATAATATTGTCAATGGTATCTGGAGTAAGCAGTATCGTGATATTGCAGTGTCAAAGATGGAGGGGTTTTCCTTTCTCTTTCGGATCCCCAACGCGGCTACTAGGAACAGAGTGCTAAAGCAACAATTTTGGCAAATTGAAGGCCAAACAATGTTTGTAGGCAAATGGGAGCCGGGAATTGTGCCGGAAAAACCAGAGCTCACATCTGCTCCAATCTGGCTTGAGCTACGGAAAGTTCCACTGCAGTTCTTCAATGAGGATGGACTCGAGCGCATCGCAGGTCTAGTTGGTCACCCCGAGTACTTACACCCGATGACCGCTAACAAGACCAATCTGGAGGTCGCCAAAGTGTTTACAATCATTGATCCTAGGAAGCCTCTCCCGGAAGCAGTAAATGTACAGTTTGAATCGGGCGAAATATGCAGAGTCTTAGTCTCATGCCCTTGGATGCCTCCGGTGTGTGAAATCTGTAAAGAAGTGGGTCACATCTCCAAAAGATGTCCCCAGCAGCCGAAAGTGTGCTCCATCTGCAAGTCTACTCTGCATATTGCTTCTAAATGTCCTAAAAAGCCACAACAAGAACCTCGGGGAAGGAAAACCAGAAGAAGCAAATCTAGAAGCAAGCAGCAATGGGTTGCTGTCGATCCCTCATCAGGTCAGGATAAGCCCCCTCAAGAGCAGGTGCAGCAACAAAGGCCCGTTGAGACTGAGCAATCGCATGAGACCTCTATTAAGACCAAGCCTGCAGCCGGTACCCTCGTCGTCTCCACTCAGACAAAGCTAGGTACTAGAAAGGATCAGGCACTTGGTGAATCCAGTGGCACTAAAGCAACTCTCTCAACATCAGGACAGCAACTAAAACATCCAGTGGCACTACAAAGAAGCGGTTCAGGCAGCACTCGAGCGTCTCTTAGCGACGTTCAGCCTGACTCTTCTGACGTTGAATCGTCGGATTCTGAGTTGGAAGAAGGGGAGTTCAGTATGCATGAACCGGATTTTGAGGTGGTGCGTCCGCGGAAAGCTTTTTCAGGTCGTAAGGGTAAGCGGGGCACAGGCCCCATCATCAATTAATTAACTATGTCGAGTGACATTTTTTGTTGGAATGTTCGCGGTTTAAATAAGTTATCTCACCGCAGCGGACTTCGTAAATGGTATAGGAAGTATTCTCCCCTTTTTGGTGGTCTCTTGGAGACGCACGTAAAGTTTCCTAAAAAGAATAAGTTCATTTCGGAGTTGTTTCCTGGTTGGCTTTCTGATGATAATTATGGTTTTTCTCCTCTTGGTAAAATTTGGATTATTTGGCACCCTTCTTTGATAGTCAATGTTGTCTTTAAGTCTTTGCAGATGATCTGTGCAGAGGTTTCTTGGCCCTCCTCTCAGTCAAAGATATTCATCTCTGTTATCTATGCCTCGAATGACGTTGATGAGAGAAAGGGTCTGTGGCTAGAACTTACTTCGTTGGCGACCTCTCTTGACCTGAGCTCCAAGCCGTGGCTCATTTTAGGCGATTTCAATCAAACCAGAGACCCGGTGGAACACTCGAAGCCGCCTTCCCTGAATATGGATAAAAGAACCAGAGAGTTTAACCAATGTCTCTCTGATATTGAGGTGGACGATCTGAACTTCCGAGGCACAACCTTTACTTGGTGGAACAAGCAGAAAAGAGCTCCTGTCGCAAAAAAGCTGGATCAGTGTCTCGTATATGATGACTGGTACTTCCTGTTTCCGTCGGCTGTTGTCTTCATTGGTAGCCCCGAATTTTCAGATCACTCAGTCGTCTCAGTCTCTCTGGAGCCGGATCGTGCTAAAGTCAGGAAACCTTTTAGGTTTTACAATTATCTATTTCAGAACCAAGACTTCCTAGCAATGGTCTGTTCAAATTGGTTCTCCTTCAACGTCACGGGATCTGCCATGTTTAGACTGTCAAGAAAGCTTAAGCTGCTCAAGAAATGCATCAGGAGTTTAGTCTCAGTAACTACTCGGGTATTGAAATGAAAACGGCTCAAGCGCATGGTAATCTTCTTGCTGCTCAGAATGTAATGCTGTCTGACCCTATACGACCAACGCTGAAGCTGAGCTTCAGGCTTATATAGCGAATGGGAAGAGCTTTCGAATGCGGAGTCTGCCTTCTTCTTTCAGCGTTGTCGCATCACTTGGTTAGCCCTAGGCGATGGGAACTCCCGGGTGTTTCATAGATATGAGGCGTCTCGCCAGGCTATCAATCATATACATTATCTTGTTGCTGACTCGGGAGCCCGTGTGGAGGATCAAAGCGGATTCAGCAGTTATGTGTCGATTATTTCTCTGATCTGCTTGGTGGTCAGGTTTCACAATCCATGTTTGAGCAGAGCGACTTGGATCTCCTATTTGATTTCAAGTGCAGTGCTGAGCAGGTTGCAGGGTTTGAGAAGAAGTTCACACCAGAGGACATCAGAGCTGCTTTTCTGTCACTACCTCGCAACAAAACAGGTGGTCCGGATGGGTACTCGGCTGAGTTCTTCATTATGTCTTGGGCTGTGATAGGCCCGGAGGTCACTGAAGCTATATTGGAATTTTTTGAATCCGGGAGCCTCTTCAAACAATGGAACTCCGCAACCTTAGTGCTCATTCCTAAGATTCAAAACGCCTCAAGTGCTTCAGATTTCAGACCCATATCGTGCCTTAACACGGTTTACAAAGTGATATCTAAGCTTCTAGCCTCGAGACTGGTGCAGATTCTTCCCCACATGATTTTCTAAATCGCAGTCAGCTTTCCTACCAGGGAGACTCCTTGCAGAGAATGTTTCTTCTGGGCAACGGATTCTGATCAACGGATACAACACTCAAGCTACTTCTCCTCGGGGAATGCTGAAGTGGATCTAAGGAAAGCGTTTGACTGTCTACGCTGGGATTTTATAATGGCTTTCTCTCCGCGCATTAGCTATTCCAGAATCGTTTCATCAAGTTAATTTCTCAGTGTATCACGACTGCTACATTCTCGGTGTGTTTGTTAACGGAGCCACGGGGGGTTTCTTCAAGAGCACGAAGGGTTTTCAGACAAGGCGACCCGCTATCGCCCTACCTCTTTGTGTTGGCTATGGAAAGCTTATCGCGCCTGCTCACTCGCGCTACGATCTCAGGAGAAATCGCCTACCACCCAAGGACAGATCATCTTAGGATTTCTCACCTTATGTTC